>NW_027189130.1:606896-787269 GCF_040958095.1 Procambarus clarkii
CTTTAGGGCACACGTGAGGAACACAAATGCAAACAAGCCTGAATGGTCGCCAGGACTATATACAACTGAAAACTCACACCCCAGAAGTGACTCGAACCCATACTGCCAGGAGCAACGCAACTGGTATGTACAGGGACGCCTTAATCCGCTTGACCATCATGACCGGACATAAGGAAGTGATAGCCGAAGCTATTTGAACCACTTCCCCACCGGCACTCGGATGGTAATCTTGGGCATAGCATTTTATCAAATCACCTCATTCTTTGGGGCACACGTGAGGAACACAAATGCAAACAAGCCTGAATGGTCGCCAGGACTATATACAACTGAAAACTCACACCCCAGAAGTGACTCGAACCCATACTGCCAGGAGCAACGCAACTGGTATGTACAGGGACGCCTTAATCCGCTTGACCATCACGACCGGACATAAGGAAGTGATAGCCGAAGCTATTTGAACTACTTCCCCGCCGGCACTCGGATGGTAATCTTGGGCATAGCATTTTATCAAATCACCTCATTCTTTGGGGCACACGTGAGGAACACAAATGCAAACAAGCCTGAATGGTCGCCAGGACTATATACAACTGAAAACTCACACCCCAGAAGTGACTCGAACCCATACTGCCAGGAGCAACGCAACTGGTATGTACAGGGACGCCTTAATCCGCTTGACCATCACGACCGGACATAAGGAAGTGATAGCCGAAGCTATTTGAACCACTTCCCCGCAGGCACTCGGATAGCAATCTTGGGCATAGCATTTTATCAAATCACCTCATTCTTTGGGGCACACGTGAGGAACACAAATGCAAACAAGCCTGAATGGTCGCCAGGACAATATACAACTGAAAACTCACACCCCAGAAGGGACTCGAACCCATACTGCCAGGAGCAACGCAACTGGTATGTACAGGGACGCCTTAATCCGCTTGACCATCACGACCGGACATAAGGAAGTGATAGCCGAAGCTATTTGAACCACTTCCCCGCCGGCACTCGGATGGTAATCTTGGGCATAGCATTTTATCAAATCACCTCATTCTTTGGGGCACACGTGAGGAACACAAATGCAAACAAGCCTGAATGGTCGCCAGGACTATATACAACTGAAAACTCACACCCCAGAAGTGACTCGAACCCATACTGCCAGGAGCAACGCAACTGGTATGTACAGGGACGCCTTAATCCGCTTGAAGATCACGACCGGACATAAGGAAGTGATAGCCGAAGCTATTTGAACCACTTCCCCGCCGGCACTCGGATAGCAATCTTGGGCATAGCATTTTATCAAATCACCTCATTCTTTGGGGCACACGTGAGGAACACAAACGCAAACAAGCCTGAATGGTCGCCAGTACTATATACAACTGAAAACTCACACCCCAGAAGTGACTCGAACCCATACTGCCAGGAGCAACGCAACTGGTATGTACAGGGACTCCTTAATCCGCTTGACCATCACGACCGGACATAAGGAAGTGATAGCCGAAGCTATTTGAACCACTTCCCCGCCGGCACTCGGATGGTAATCATGGGCATAGCATTTCATCAAATCACCTCATTCTTTGGGGCACACGTGAGGAACACAAATGCAAACAAGCCTGAATGGTCGCCAGGACTATATACAACTGAAAACTCACACCCCAGAAGTGACTCGAACCCATACTGCCAGGAGCAACGCAACTGGTATGTACAGGGACGCCTTAATCCGCTTGACCATCACGACCGGACATAAGGAAGTGATAGCCGAAGCTATTTGAACCACTTCCCCGCCGGCACTCGGATGGTAATCTTGGGCATAGCATTTTATCAAATCACCTCATTCTTTGGGGCACACGTGAGGAACACAAATGCAAACAAGCCTGAATGGTCGCCAGGACTATATACAACTGAAAACTCACACCCCAGAAGTGACTCGAACCCATACTGCCAGGAGCAACGCAACTGGTATGTACAGGGACGCCTTAATCCGCTTGACCATCACGACCGGACATAAGGAAGTGATAGCCGAAGCTATTTGAACCACTTTCCCGCCGGCACTCGGATGGTAATCTTGGGCATAGCATTTTATCAAATCACCTCATTCTTTGGGGCACACGTGAGGAACACAAATGCAAACAAGCCTGAATGGTCGCCAGGACTATATACAACTGAAAACTCACACCCCAGAAGTGACTCGAACCCATACTGCCAGGAGCAACGCAACTGGTATGTACAGGGACGCCTTAATCCGCTTGACCATCACGACCGGACATAAGGAAGTGATAGCCGAAGCTATTTGAACCACTTCCCCGCCGGCACTCGGATGGTAATATTGGGCATAGCATTTTATCAAATCACCTCATTCTTTGGGGCACACGTGAGGAACACAAATGCAAACAAGCCTGAATGGTCGCCAGGACTATATATAACTGAAAACTCACACCCCAGAAGTGACTCGAACCCATACTGCCAGGAGCAACGCAACTGGTATGTACAGGGACGCCTTAATCCGCTTGACCATCACGACCGGACATAAGGAAGTGATAGCCGAAGTTATTTGAACCACTTCCCCGCCGGCACTCGGATAGCAATCTTGGGCATAGCATTTTATCAAATCACCTCATTCTTTGGGGCACACGTGAGGAACACAAATGCAAACAAGCCTGAATGGTCGCCAGGACTATATACAACTGAAAACTCACACCCCAGAAGTGACTCGAACCCATACTGCCAGGAGCAACGCAACTGGTATGTACAGGGACGCCTTAATCCGCTTGACCATCACGACCGGACATAAGGAAGTGATAGCCGAAGTTATTTGAACCACTTACCCGCCGGCACTCGGATAGCAATCTTGGGCATAGCATTTTATCAAATCACCTCATTCTTTGGGGCACACGTGAGGAACACAAATGCAAACAAGCCTGAATGGTCGCCAGGACTATATACAACTGAAAACTCACACCCCAGAAGTGACTCGAACCCATACTGCCAGGAGCAACGCAACTGGTATGTACAGGGACGCCTTAATCCGCTTGACCATCACGACCGGACATAAGGAAGTGATAGCCGAAGCTATTTGAACCACTTCCCCGCCGGCACTCGGATGGTAATCTTGGGCATAGCATTTTATCAAATCACCTCATTCTTTAGGGCACACGTGAGGAACACAAATGCAAACAAGCCTGAATGGTCGCCAGGACTATATACAACTGAAAACTCACACCCCAGAAGTGACTCGAACCCATACTGCCAGGAGCAACGCAACTGGTATGTACAGGGACGCCTTAATCCGCTTGACCATAATGACCGGACATAAGGAAGTGATAGCCGAAGCTATTTGAACCACTTCCCCGCCGGCACTCGGATGGTAATCTTGGGCATAGCATTTTATCAAATCACCTCATTCTTTGGGGCACACGTGAGGAACACAAATGCAAACAAGCCTGAATGGTCGCCAGGACTATATACAACTGAAAACTCACACCCCAGAAGTGACTCGAACCCATACTGCCAGGAGCAACGCAACTGGTATGT
Organism: Procambarus clarkii; assembly: GCF_040958095.1. NCBI lineage: Eukaryota > Metazoa > Arthropoda > Malacostraca > Decapoda > Cambaridae > Procambarus > Procambarus clarkii. Next base: position 610,419 of record NW_027189130.1, read on the forward strand.
ACAGGAACGCCTTAATCCGCTTGACCATCACGACCGGACATAAGGAAGTGATAGCCGAAGCTATTTGAACTACTTCCCCGCCGGCACTCGGATTGTAATCTTGGGCATAGCATTTTATCAAATCACCTCATTCTTTGGGGCACACGTGAGGAACACAAATGCAAACAAGCCTGAATGGTCGCCAGGACTATATACAACTGAAAACTCACACCCCAGAAGTGAATCGAACCCATACTGCCAGGAGCAACGCAACTGGTATACACAGGGACGCCTTAATCCGCTTGACCATCACGACCGGACATAAGGAAGTGATAGCCGAAGCTATTTGAACCACTTCCCCGCAGGCACTCGGATAGCAATCTTGGGCATAGCATTTTATCAAATCACCTCATTCTTTGGGGCACACGTGAGGAACACAAATGCAAACAAGCCTGAATGGTCGCCAGGACTATATACAACTGAAAACTCACACCCCAGAAGTGACTCGAACCCATACTGCCAGGAGCAACGCAACTGGTATGTACAGGGACGCCTTAATCCGCTTGACCATCACGACCGGACATAAGGAAGTGATAGCCGAAGCTATTTGAACCACTTCCCCGCCGGCACTCGGATGGTAATCTTGGGCATAGCATTTTATCAAATCACCTCATTCTTTGGGGCACACGTGAGGAACACAAATGCAAACAAGCCTGAATGGTCGCCAGGACTATATACAACTGAAAACTCACACCCCAGAAGTGACTCGAACCCATACTGCCAGGAGCAACGCAACTGGTATGTACAGGGACGCCTTAATCCGCTTGAAGATCACGACCGGACATAAGGAAGTGATAGCCGAAGCTATTTGAACCACTTCCCCGCCGGCACTCGGATAGCAATCTTGGGCATAGCATTTTATCAAATCACCTCATTCTTTGGGGCACACGTGAGGAACACAAACGCAAACAAGCCTGAATGGTCGCCAGGACTATATACAACTGAAAACTCACACCCCAGAAGTGACTCGAACCCATACTGCCAGGAGCAACGCAACTGGTATGTACAGGGACGCCTTAATCCGCTTGACCATCACGACCGGACATAAGGAAGTGATAGCCGAAGCTATTTGAACCACTTCCCCGCCGGCACTCGGATGGTAATCATGGGCATAGCATTTCATCAAATCACCTCATTCTTTGGGGCACACGTGAGGAACACAAATGCAAACAAGCCTGAATGGTCGCCAGGACTATATACAACTGAAAACTCACACCCCAGAAGTGACTCGAACCCATACTGCCAGGAGCAACGCAACTGGTATGTACAGGGACGCCTTAATCCGCTTGACCATCACGACCGGACATAAGGAAGTGATAGCCGAAGCTATTTGAACCACTTCCCCGCCGGCACTCGGATGGTAATCTTGGGCATAGCATTTTATCAAATCACCTCATTCTTTGGGGCACACGTGAGGAACATAAATGCAAACAAGCCTGAATGGTCGCCAGGACTATATACAACTGAAAACTCACACCCCAGAAGTGACTCGAACCCATACTGCCAGGAGCAACGCAACTGGTATGTACAGGGACGCCTTAATCCGCTTGACCATCACGACCGGACATAAGGAAGTGATAGCCGAAGCTATTTGAACCACTTCCCCGCCGGCACTCGGATGGCTAATCTTGGGCATAGCATTTTATCAAATCACCTCATTCTTTGGGGCACACGTGAGGAACACAAATGCAAACAAGCCTGATGGTCGCCAGGACTATATACAACTGAAAACTCACACCCCAGAAGTGACTCGAACCCATACTGCCAGGAGCAACGCAACTGGTATGTACAGGGACGCCTTAATCCGCTTGACCATCACGACCGGACATAAGGAAGTGATAGCCGAAGCTATTTGAACCACTTCCCCGCCGGCACTCGGATGGTAATCTTGGGCATAGCATTTTATCAAATCACCTCATTCTTATGGGGCACACGTGAGGAACACAAATGCAAACAAGCCTGAATGATCGCCAGGACTATATACAACTGAAAACTCACACCCCAGAAGTGACTCGAACCCATACTGCCAGGAGCAACGCAACTGGTATGTACAGGGACGCCTTAATCCGCTTGACCATCACGACCGGACATAAGGAAGTGATAGCCGAAGCTATTTGAACCATTTCCCCGCCGGCACTCGGATGGTAATCTTGGGCATAGCATTTTATCAAATCACCTCATTCTTTGGGGCACACGTGAGGAACACAAATGCAAACAAGCCTGAATGGTCGCCTGGACTATATACAACTGAAAACTCACACCCCAGAAGTGACTCGAACCCATACTGCCAGGAGCAACGCAACTGGTATGTACAAGGACGCCTTAATCCGCTTGACCATCACGACCGGACATAAGGAAGTGATAGCCGAAGCTATTTGAACCACTTCCCCGCCGGCACTCGGATGGTAATCTTGGGCATAGCATTTTATCAAAGCACCTCATTCTTTGGGGCACACGTGAGGAACACAAATGCAAACAAGCCTGAATGGTCGCCAGGACTATATACAACTGAAAACTCACACCCCAGAAGTGACTCGAACCCATACTGCCAGGAGCAACGCAACTGGTATGTACAGGGACGCCTTAATCCGCTTGACCATCACGACCTGACATAAGGAAGTGATAGCCGAAGCTATTTGAACCACTTCCCCGCCGGCACTCGGATGGTAATCTTGGGCATAGAATTTTATCAAATCACCTCATTCTTTGGGGCACACGTGAGGAACACAAATGCAAACAAGCCTGAATGGTCGCCAGGACTATATACAACTGAAAACTCACACCCCAGAAGTGACTCGAACCCATACTGCCAGGAGCAACGCAACTGGTATGTACAGGGACGCCTTAATCCGCTTGACCATCACGACCGGACATAAGGAAGTGATAGCCGAAGCTATTTGAACCACTTCCCCACCGGCACTCGGATGGTAATCTTGGGCATAGCATTTTATCAAATCACCTCATTCTTTGGGGCACACGTGAGGAACACAAATCCAAACAAGCCTGAATGGTCGCCAGGACTATATACAACTGAAAACTCACACCCCAGAAGTGACTCGAACCCATACTGCCAGGAGCAACGCAACTGGTATGTACAGGGACGCCTTAATCCGCTTGACCATCACGACCGGACATAAGGAAGTGATAGCCGAAGCTATTTGAACCACTTCCCCGCCGGCACTCGGATGGTAATCTTGGGCATAGCATTTTATCAAATCACCTCATTCTTTGGGGCACACGTGAGGAACACAAATGCAAACAAGCCTGAATGGTCGCCAGGACTATATACAACTGAAAACTCACACCCCAGAAGTGACTCGAACCCATACTGCCAGGAGCAACGCAACTGGTATGTACAGGGACGCCTTAATCCGCTTGAAGATCACGACCGGACATAAGGAAGTGATAGCCGAAGCTATTTGAACCACTTCCCCGCCAGCACTCGGATAGCAATCTTGGGCATAGCATTTTATCAAATCACCTCATTCTTTGGGGCACACGTGAGGAACACAAACGCAAACAAGCCTGAATGGTCGCCAGTACTATATACAACTGAAAACTCACACCCCAGAAGTGACTCGAACCCATACTGCCAGGAGCAACGCAACTGGTATGTACAGGGACTCCTTAATCCGCTTGACCATCACGACCGGACATAAGGAAGTGATAGCCGAAGCTATTTGAACCACTTCCCCGCCGGCACTCGGATGGTAATCATGGGCATAGCATTTCATCAAATCACCTCATTCTTTGGGGCACACGTGAGGAACACAAATGCAAACAAGCCTGAATGGTCGCCAGGACTATATACAACTGAAAACTCACACCCCAGAAGTGACTCGAACCCATACTGCCAGGAGCAACGCAACTGGTATGTACAGGGACGCCTTAATCCGCTTGACCATCACGACCGGACATAAGGAAGTGATAGCCGAAGCTATTTGAACCACTTCCCCGCCGGCACTCGGATGGTAATCTTGGGCATAGCATTTTATCAAATCACCTCATTCTTTGGGGCACACGTGAGGAACACAAATGCAAACAAGCCTGAATGGTCGCCAGGACTATATACAACTGAAAACTCACACCCCAGAAGTGACTCGAACCCATACTGCCAGGAGCAACGCAACTGGTATGTACAGGGACGCCTTAATCCGCTTGACCATCACGACCGGACATAAGGAAGTGATAGCCGAAGCTATTTGAACCACTTTCCCGCCAGCACTCGGATGGTAATCTTGGGCATAGCATTTTATCAAATCACCTCATTCTTTGGGGCACACGTGAGGAACACAAATGCAAACAAGCCTGAATGGTCGCCAGGACTATATACAACTGAAAACTCACACCCCAGAAGTGACTCGAACCCATACTGCCAGGAGCAACGCAACTGGTATGTACAGGGACGCCTTAATCCGCTTGACCATCACGACCGGACATAAGGAAGTGATAGCCGAAGCTATTTGAACCACTTCCCCGCCGGCACTCGGATGGTAATATTGGGCATAGCATTTTATCAAATCACCTCATTCTTTGGGGCACACGTGAGGAACACAAATGCAAACAAGCCTGAATGGTCGCCAGGACTATATATAACTGAAAACTCACACCCCAGAAGTGACTCGAACCCATACTGCCAGGAGCAACGCAACTGGTATGTACAGGGACGCCTTAATCCGCTTGACCATCACGACCGGACATAAGGAAGTGATAGCCGAAGTTATTTGAACCACTTCCCCGCCGGCACTCGGATAGCAATCTTGGGCATAGCATTTTATCAAATCACCTCATTCTTTGGGGCACACGTGAGGAACACAAATGCAAACAAGCCTGAATGGTCGCCAGGACTATATACAACTGAAAACTCACACCCCAGAAGTGACTCGAACCCATACTGCCAGGAGCAACGCAACTGGTATGTACAGGGACGCCTTAATCCGCTTGACCATCACGACCGGACATAAGGAAGTGATAGCCGAAGTTATTTGAACCACTTCCCCGCCGGCACTCGGATAGCAATCTTGGGCATAGCATTTTATCAAATCACCTCATTCTTTGGGGCACACGTGAGGAACACAAATGCAAACAAGCCTGAATGGTCGCCAGGACTATATACAACTGAAAACTCACACCCCAGAAGTGACTCGAACCCATACTGCCAGGAGCAACGCAACTGGTATGTACAGGGACGCCTTAATCCGCTTGACCATCACGACCGGACATAAGGAAGTGATAGCCGAAGCTATTTGAACCACTTCCCCGCCGGCACTCGGATGGTAATCTTGGGCATAGCATTTTATCAAATCACCTCATTCTTTAGGGCACACGTGAGGAACACAAATGCAAACAAGCCTGAATGGTCGCCAGGACTATATACAACTGAAAACTCACACCCCAGAAGTGACTCGAACCCATACTGCCAGGAGCAACGCAACTGGTATGTACAGGAACGCCTTAATCCGCTTGACCATCACGACCGGACATAAGGAAGTGATAGCCGAAGCTATTTGAACTACTTCCCCGCCGGCACTCGGATGGTAATCTTGGGCATAGCATTTTATCAAATCACCTCATTCTTTGGGGCACACGTGAGGAACACAAATGCAAACAAGCCTGAATGGTCGCCAGGACTATATACAACTGAAAACTCACACCCCAGAAGTGAATCGAACCCATACTGCCAGGAGCAACGCAACTGGTATACACAGGGACGCCTTAATCCGCTTGACCATCACGACCGGACATAAGGAAGTGATAGCCGAAGCTATTTGAACCACTTCCCCGCAGGCACTCAGATAGCAATCTTGGGCATAGCATTTTATCAAATCACCTCATTCTTTGGGGCACACGTGAGGAACACAAATGCAAACAAGCCTGAATGGTCGCCAGGACTATATACAACTGAAAACTCACACCCCAGAAGTGACTCGAACCCATACTGCCAGGAGCAACGCAACTGGTATGTACAGGGACGCCTTAATCCGCTTGACCATCACGACCGGACATAAGGAAGTGATAGCCGAAGCTATTTGAACCACTTCCCCGCCGGCACTCGGATGGTAATCTTGGGCATAGCATTTTATCAAATCACCTCATTCTTTGGGGCACACGTGAGGAACACAAATGCAAACAAGCCTGAATGGTCGCCAGGACTATATACAACTGAAAACTCACACCCCAGAAGTGACTCGAACCCATACTGCCAGGAGCAACGCAACTGGTATGTACAGGGACGCCTTAATCCGCTTGAAGATCACGACCGGACATAAGGAAGTGATAGCCGAAGCTATTTGAACCACTTCCCCGCCGGCACTCGGATAGCAATCTTGGGCATAGCATTTTATCAAATCACCTCATTCTTTGGGGCACACGTGAGGAACACAAACGCAAACAAGCCTGAATGGTCGCCAGGACTATATACAACTGAAAACTCACACCCCAGAAGTGACTCGAACCCATACTGCCAGGAGCAACGCAACTGGTATGTACAGGGACGCCTTAATCCGCTTGACCATCACGACCGGACATAAGGAAGTGATAGCCGAAGCTATTTGAACCACTTCCCCGCCGGCACTCGGATGGTAATCATGGGCATAGCATTTCATCAAATCACCTCATTCTTTGGGGCACACGTGAGGAACACAAATGCAAACAAGCCTGAATGGTCGCCAGGACTATATACAACTGAAAACTCACACCCCAGAAGTGACTCGAACCCATACTGCCAGGAGCAACGCAACTGGTATGTACAGGGACGCCTTAATCCGCTTGACCATCACGACCGGACATAAGGAAGTGATAGCCGAAGCTATTTGAACCACTTCCCCGCCGGCACTCGGATGGTAATCTTGGGCATAGCATTTTATCAAATCACCTCATTCTTTGGGGCACACGTGAGGAACACAAATGCAAACAAGCCTGAATGGTCGCCAGGACTATATACAACTGAAAACTCACACCCCAGAAGTGACTCGAACCCATACTGCCAGGAGCAACGCAACTGGTATGTACAGGGACGCCTTAATCCGCTTGACCATCACGACCGGACATAAGGAAGTGATAGCCGAAGCTATTTGAACCACTTCCCCGCCGGCACTCGGATGGCAATCTTGGGCATAGCATTTTATCAAATCACCTCATTCTTTGGGGCACACGTGAGGAACACAAATGCAAACAAGCCTGATTGGTCGCCAGGACTATATACAACTGAAAACTCACACCCCAGAAGTGACTCGAACCCATACTGCCAGGAGCAACGCAACTGGTATGTACAGGGACGCCTTAATCCGCTTGACCATCACGACCGGACATAAGGAAGTGATAGCCGAAGCTATTTGAACCACTTCCCCGCCGGCACTCGGATGGTAATCTTGGGCATAGCATTTTATCAAATCACCTCATTCTATGGGGCACACGTGAGGAACACAAATGCAAACAAGCCTGAATGATCGCCAGGACTATATACAACTGAAAACTCACACCCCAGAAGTGACTCGAACCCATACTGCCAGGAGCAACGCAACTGGTATGTACAGGGACGCCTTAATCCGCTTGACCATCACGACCGGACATAAGGAAGTGATAGCCGAAGCTATTTGAACCATTTCCCCGCCGGCACTCGGATGGTAATCTTGGGCATAGCATTTTATCAAATCACCTCATTCTTTGGGGCACACGTGAGGAACACAAATGCAAACAAGCCTGAATGGTCGCCTGGACTATATACAACTGAAAACTCACACCCCAGAAGTGACTCGAACCCATACTGCCAGGAGCAACGCAACTGGTATGTACAAGGACGCCTTAATCCGCTTGACCATCACGACCGGACATAAGGAAGTGATAGCCGAAGCTATTTGAACCACTTCCCCGCCGGCACTCGGATGGTAATCTTGGGCATAGCATTTTATCAAAGCACCTCATTCTTTGGGGCACACGTGAGGAACACAAATGCAAACAAGCCTGAATGGTCGCCAGGACTATATACAACTGAAAACTCACACCCCAGAAGTGACTCGAACCCATACTGCCAGGAGCAACGCAACTGGTATGTACAGGGACGCCTTAATCCGCTTGACCATCACGACCTGACATAAGGAAGTGATAGCCGAAGCTATTTGAACCACTTCCCCGCCGGCACTCGGATGGTAATCTTGGGCATAGAATTTTATCAAATCACCTCATTCTTTGGGGCACACGTGAGGAACACAAATGCAAACAAGCCTGAATGGTCGCCAGGACTATATACAACTGAAAACTCACACCCCAGAAGTGACTCGAACCCATACTGCCAGGAGCAACGCAACTGGTATGTACAGGGACGCCTTAATCCGCTTGACCATCACGACCGGACATAAGGAAGTGATAGCCGAAGCTATTTGAACCACTTCCCCACCGGCACTCGGATGGTAATCTTGGGCATAGCATTTTATCAAATCACCTCATTCTTTGGGGCACACGTGAGGAACACAAATCCAAACAAGCCTGAATGGTCGCCAGGACTATATACAACTGAAAACTCACACCCCAGAAGTGACTCGAACCCATACTGCCAGGAGCAACGCAACTGGTATGTACAGGGACGCCTTAATCCGCTTGACCATCACGACCGGACATAAGGAAGTGATAGCCGAAGCTATTTGAACCACTTCCCCGCCGGCACTCGGATGGTAATCTTGGGCATAGCATTTTATCAAATCACCTCATTCTTTGGGGCACACGTGAGGAACACAAATCCAAACAAGCCTGAATGGTCGCCAGGACTATATACAACTGAAAACTCACACCCCAGAAGTGACTCGAACCCATACTGCCAGGAGCAACGCAACTGGTATGTACAGGGACGCCTTAATCCGCTTGACCATCACTACCTGACATAAGGAAGTGATAGCCGAAGCTATTTGAACCACTTCCCCGCCGGCACTCGGATGGTAATCTTGGGCATAGAATTTTATCAAATCACCTCATTCTTTGGGGCACACGTGAGGAACACAAATGCAAACAAGCCTGAATGGTCGCCAGGACTATATACAACTGAAAACTCACACCCCAGAAGTGACTCGAACCCATACTGCCAGGAGCAACGCAACTGGTATGTACAGGGACGCCTTAATCCGCTTGACCATCACGACCGGACATAAGGAAGTGATAGCCGAAGCTATTTGAGCTTCATACTGCTATCCTGGCAGTATGGGTTCGAGTCACTTCTGGGGTGTGAGTTTTCAGTTGTATATAGTCCTGGCGACCATTCAGGCTTGTTTGCATTTGTGTTCCTCACGTGTGCCCCAAAGAATGAGGTGATTTGATAAAATGCTATGCCCAAGATTACCATCCGAGTGCCGGCGGGGAAGTGGTTCAAATAGCTTCGGCTATCACTTCCTTATGTCCGGTCGTGATGGTCAAGCGGATTAAGGCGTCCCTGTACATACCAGTTGCGTTGCTCCTGGCAGTATGGGTTCGAGTCACTTCTGGGGTGTGAGTTTTCAGTTGTATATAGTCCTGGCGACCATTCAGGCTTGTTTGCATTTGTGTTCCTCACGTGTGCCCCAAAGAATGAGGTGATTTGATAAAATGCTATGCCCAAGATTACCATCTGAGTGCCGGCGGGGAAGTGGTTCAAATAGCTTCGGCTATCACTTCCTTATGTCCGGTCGTGATGGTCAAGCGGATTAAGGCGTCCCTGTACATACCAGTTGCGTTGCTCCTGGCAGTATGGGTTCGAGTCACTTCTGGGGTGTGAGTTTTCAGTTGTATATAGTCCTGGCGACCATTCAGGCTTGTTTGCATTTGTGTTCCTCACGTGTGCCCCAAAGAATGAGGTGATTTGATAAAATGCTATGCCCAAAATTACCATCCGAGTGCCGGCGGGTAAGTGGTTCAAATAGCTTCGGCTATCACTTCCTTATGTCCGGTCGTGATGGTCAAGTGGATTAAGGCGTCCCTGTACATACCAGTTGCGTTGCTCCTGGCAGTATGGGTTCGAGTCACTTCTGGGGTGTGAGTTTTCAGTTGTATATAGTCCTGGCGACCATTCAGGCTTGTTTGCATTTGTGTTCCTCACGTGTGCCCCAAAGAATGAGGTGATTTGATAAAATGCTATGCCCAAGATTACCATCCGAGTGCCGGCGGGGAAGTGGTTCAAATAGCTTCGGCTATCACTTCCTTATGTCCGGTCGTGATGGTCAAGCGGATTAAGGCGTCCCTGTACATACCAGTTGCGTTGCTCCTGGCAGTATGGGTTCGAGTCACTTCTGGGGTGTGAGTTTTCAGTTGTATATAGTCCTGGCGACCATTCAGGCTTGTTTGCATTTGTGTTCCTCACGTGTGCCCCAAAGAATGAGGTGATTTGATAAAATGCTATGCCCAAGATTACCATCTGAGTGCCGGCGGGGAAGTGGTTCAAATAGCTTTGGCTATCACTTCCTTATGTCCGGTCGTGATGGTCAAGCGGATTAAGGCGTCCCTGTACATACCAGTTGCGTTGCTCCTGGCAGTATGGGTTCGAGTCACTTCTGGGGTGTGAGTTTTCAGTTGTATATAGTCCTGGCGACCATTCAGGCTTGTTTGCATTTGTGTTCCTCACGTGTGCCCCAAAGAATGAGGTGATTTGATAAAATGCTATGCCCAAAATTACCATCCGAGTGCCGGCGGGGAAGTGGTTCAAATAGCTTCGGCTATCACTTCCTTATGTCCGGTCGTGATGGTCAAGCGGATTAAGGCGTCCCTGTACATACCAGTTGCGTTGCTCCTGGCAGTATGGGTTCGAGTCACTTCAGGGGTGTGAGTTTTCAGTTGTATATAGTCCTGGCGACCATTCAGGCTTGTTTGCATTTGTGTTCCTCACGTGTGCCCCAAAGAATGAGGTGATTTGATAAAATGCTATGCCCAAGATTCCCATCCGAGTGCCGGCGGGGAAGTGGTTCAAATAGCTTCGGCTATCACTTCCTTATGTCCGGTCGTGATGGTCAAGCGGATTAAGGCGTCCCTGTACATACCAGTTGCGTTGCTCCTGGCAGTATGGGTTCGAGTCACTTCTGGCGTGTGAGTTTTCAGTTGTATATAGTCCTGGCGACTATTCAGGCTTGTTTGCATTTGTGTTCCTCACGTGTGCCCCAAAGAATGAGGTGATTTGATAAAATGCTATGCCCAAGATTACCATCCGAGTGCCGGCGGGGAAGTGGTTCAAATAGCTTCGGCTATCACTTCCTTATGTCCGGTCGTGATGGTCAAGCGGATTAAGGCGTCCCTGTACATACCAGTTGCGTTGCTCCTGGCAGTATGGGTTCGAGTCACTTCTGGGGTGTGAGTTTTCAGTTGTATATAGTCCTGGCGACCATTCAGGCTTGTTTGCACTAATATATATATATATATATATATATATATATATATATATATATATATATATATATATATCTATATATATATATATATATATATATATATATATATATTAGTATACTTTTGGTAGCAGTCTTTCCTGTAGACATATATTATTAAATATGACCGAAAAAGTAAGATTAATATTTCTAACACGAATTTTCTCAATCTTTCGTACATTACGCTTCACTGTTGGAGGTAAATCAAAAATCACTTCTCCAAAATTCATTTTTTATTTCTAGTCTGACGCGACACGGGCGCGTTTCGTAAAACTTATTACATTTTCAAAGACTTCACAAATACACAACTGATTGGAACTTGCGTTTCTCTGATTTTATATCTACATTTGAGTGAGGTGGGAAGGGTGATGTGGCATTAACACAAGACAGAACAATAGGGGATATTAATAGGGTATTAAAAGTATCAACACAAGACAGAACAGAGACAATGGGTATTGAATAGAAGTGTTTGTAGAAAGCCTATTGGTCCATATTTCTTGATGCTTCTATATTGGAGCGGAGTCTTGAGGTTGGTAGAATATAGTTGTGCAATAATTGGCTGTTGATTGCTGGTGTTGACTTCTTGATGTGTAGTGCCTCGCAAACGTCAAGCCGCCTGCTATCGCTGTATCTATCGATGATTTCTGTGTTGTTTACTAGGATTTCTCTGGCGATGGTTTGGTTATGGGAAGAGATTATATGTTCCTTAATGGAGCCCTGTTGCTTGTACATCGTTAAACGCCTAGAAAGAGATGTTGTTGTCTTGCCTATATACTGGGTTTTTTGGAGCTTACAGTCCCCAAGTGGGCATTTGAAGTCATAGACGACGTTAGTCTCTTTTAAAGCGTTCTGTTTTGTGTCTGGAGAGTTTCTCATGAGTAGGCTGGCCGTTTTTCTGGTTTTATAGTAAATCGTCAGTTGTATCCTCTGATTTTTGTCTGTAGGGATAACGTTTCTATTAACAATATTTTTCAGGACCCTTTCCTCCGTTTTATGAGCTGTGGAAAAGAAGTTCCTGTAAAATAGTCTAATAGGGGGTATAGGTGTTGTGTTAGTTGTCTCTTCGGAGGTTGCATGGCTTTTCACTTTCCTTCTTATGATGTCTTCGATGAAACCATTGGAGAAGCCGTTATTGACTAGGACCTGCCTTACCCAACAGAGTTCTTCGTCGACTTGCTTCCATTCTGAGCTGTGGCTGAGAGCACGGTCGACGTATGCGTTAACAACACTCCTCTTGTACCTGTCAGGGCAGTCGCTGTTGGCATTTAGGCACATTCCTATGTTTGTTTCCTTAGTGCGGGAAATGCGGGACGTCCGTTGTGTGTGTACTAACATGCTAACATACTAACATACTAATATTAATACTAACTTCGGGATGGGTATGTCAGTACTCAACATTACACTGCGACCCAATAAATCTCCCCCCGGAGTTATGTTGGAAATTTCCAACACTAATACAATACTGTTGTATTATTATTAACTATTACTAAAATCTACTAATTACTGTAGTAACTAAAATTAACTAACAGTAGTGTTCACATGAACTAATAATGGTATCTGTACAATAATGCTGGAATTCTTACATAACCAAACGCCAGTATTGCGTCAGATTCTACCAAGTTAAACACATTTATATCCAGTGTGTTAGAGAATTGAGTGTGATTCTCTAAAATCAGCAGTATTCCGTGTTATAATTATTTACCGATAACATAACTCCCAAATAATGCCAAATCGAGAGTTTTTAGTTACAACTGTTATCAAGTAATGAATTTAACGTCACGCGTGAATGCCATGGAGAGAACTAAAATCATCTCCATTTCTCGTTTACGATCATAAGACGAGAAAGTAATAATATTTAGCTCCCTAGAATTACAACCCAGTCTTTATCAAAGCATTTTAGCCACAACTGCACGAAGTAATATTATTCGTGATAAATAATTTCTGTGGCGAATGCTAGACGCCGGGGAGAGGGAGACGCCATTGTGGTGGTAGACACCAGCTCAAGGAGAAGTCGCCTGTGTGCGGCGTGAAGACTTGTTGTGGAATTGAGCAACTCGTTTGGTGTCAGAGTCTAGGACACGTTGTGGTGAATTGTCAGCAAGATTTAACCTGACATTCAGGCCGGAACTAGTTAATTTGTTCTACGTGATCCATCGTAACCGGCCAAATAAGCGCGTCGACATCCAAGCCAAGCTAGCCACCACGTTTTCGCCATTGTGACGCTAGAGCCTGGGACGCGAGTTTCGGCAAGCTTCAACTTATACAGTACCCTATTAGCTAAGTACTATATATAACTCCCTTTTGATGCATCATTAGAGATTGTATATAGCAAGGTAGCTTGTCGTCACGTCGAGCTGACATAATATAAACCACATGCTAGTAATTCTAATTAATTTTATTCCCAATTTCTTGAATATAGATATTTAGTAGCCTAGTACATTGCTACGTAATATCCCTTAATTTACATCTCGCGTGTGAGGAATTCCACGAGCTGTTACTTTACCTGTGTTATTCATCTCCCAGTGTTCTACGAGGAATTCCGGAGATCCCGAGGATGATTCGTAACTGATGTCTTCGAAATCGTCCTTCAAGCTAAGACTTTTCGTATTTCTTTGATTATTCAAATTATCAGTATTTGAATTGTCACTTATTGAGTACTGTGTACACTGGAAATAATACGTGTTTATTATAATTATTAATTTCTGATATTTATGATCTATATTCTTATTGGTGACAAATTTACTATTGATTCTCTAATTGGTCATAAGATTAGGTTATTACACAATGCACTGGTGTACGAACCACACTAGTTCCAAGACATATATGAAGTTCTAGCAATAACCCCCCAATGTAGGTGTTTGAGGCTTTGATTCAAGTAAATTATTTATACAGCCTCATTAATTACTCAAGTGATTATATTTCCTAGTATTTATCCATAGTCACTGGTTCCTACTATGAATTTCTAATGATCACATTTTATTAGTTTCCCTCTTTACTATAAAAGCGGGTGGTCCTTTGTAATTGATTTCATTACTTTAATAATTACATAAATAGAGTCAAGCCCCAAATGTCCCACATTATGGTCCTTATCGAACCGGATAAACATAAATTATAAATGCTAATTAGTAATAACTAATCACTGTGTGAAGTAGTCTAGACTAACCATTTTAATTAATTGTGTCTACCAACAGCGTAACACATAGGTTAGTCCTAAGTCACACCAAGTCATTGCTACTTTACACCTCATGTATAAGGTAGCACTCGTGGGACACAGTCAGTTGCCCACAACACTTAGACCTATACCTCATACTGAAGTAAGAATCCTTAGGTCACCAGGAGCAACAGCTCATAACTTTTATAACAATTCCACACTAACACCTGCGTTAGAGATGCCACACCATCTCACCATTATATACTTAGGTGGTGATGACATCCATCCTACTCGTCATCCAGCTGAGGTGATCAATCACCTTAAAGCTATAATTTCTTCATTTAAGCTCATCAGTAATTCGGTAGTATTCACGTTAGTGGAACCTCGCCAACCAAGTCAAGATAATCGTTGGGGAGTAACACCAGAATACTACCAGAGAGCTGCTAAATACATAAATTTCAGGCTGAAAAAACGAGTGAGATTGGATGCCACTTATATCCAATTTACAGCCAGACCATATAGACAAAACCTGGCAAGAGATGGTGTACACCTGTCAGGTGAGTCTAGGTTACATGTGGTTGACAAATTGATCAACACAATCAATTATCACAAACGGCTGTGGCTAGCAAGCCAAACTTAACTGTACATAATTGTTTTCACTTGTGTGTGCAAGTGCACACTTATAAACTATAAAATCCAAAAAAAACAAAATACAGCACAACTATATTCACATTACTGCACCACAATAATCTTTACCAATCTTATTAGGTAGAATTTAGGCTGTGATTGTGCTGAATTTGGCACAAACCCAGACTAAATAAATCTGTAGTTTCTTAGGTAGGAATTATCAAGACTATACTTAAGCAAGTCAGTAGTATATGTATTACACCATTTGTGCTGACCCTATCAAGGGTGGGATTAAACTTTGAGATAACTCTGATTGGAGTGTCTCCATATTATTTCATCTTGTACTCATTATTTTGTGTGTATCTATTTTGTGTATTGCTGGATGATCACCATTACATCTAATGGTGATATAGAAGAGCTAACCGGACGAAAGTTAATGGTGAAGTTCAGATAGTGCACAAAATGTCTAGCTACTTGTTGTTAGGTAGGTACATTTAACCTCGAGTGAGGTGGAGTATAATTTAGCCACGTTAAATTAGGCTATATTTAATATTACTTGTCAACTAATGAACAAGTACCCAAGCTTCATTAGTAATACGTATTCTAACCCCATGAAGTTTGGACTTAAGCCCATCATGGCTACTCCTGAGCAATTAAGGAGAACCTATATTAGGCCTTAAAGGTCATTTAACCAGACTAATTAACAAGTCTGAGGACTTATCTAAAGCAACTCCCATTGATTCATTGATCAATTAGAGACATCAGTGAGAGTGGCTGATCTGAAATTTGATCAAGTTAAATCTACAAGTCAGTCTTATATTGCTCTACTGAATACCATAGAAACTGATCCTGATGAATTGGGTCAAATTTTAGCAGATATTTCCCAGTATGAAGATGAGATTCAAGATAAACTTTACATGCTATCCAATCTAGCAACACAATCTAAATCCAATACAAATAATACTATGTCTCAATTCAGTAACCAATTGCCAGAGATTCGTTTGCCTACTTTAGACTTACCTACATTTACATGGCCGGATACAGAAAATTGGGACAATTTTTGGACTTCATTTGAAGTTCATATACATAAGAAATCGTCTCTTGACAAGATTTCTAAATTCTCATACCTGCTTAGTCTTCTCAAAGGAGAGGCTAAAAAGGTCATACATAACCTAACTCTCACTGAGAGTAATTATGAGGAAGCTATAAAACTGTTGAAGTTGAACTATTGCAACAAAGAGTTGAGTATAGCTAACCTTTATTACCAGTTGCTAGATCTGAATGCACCAAATAGCAGACCAGAGTCACTTCAAAGCTTCAGACTAGAAGTAGAGTCTCTAGTAAAGGCCTTAGGTACTAAAGTTGATATACCCGCCTCGGAATGGTCAATCAAGTTACTTTTGCAGAGGAAATTGCCTCGAAATTTCTTAGCAGAGCTCTGCTCACACTATAAAACCGAGTTTCTCACTCCTGACCAAATATTCGAGGGACTGAGAATAACGGTTAACAGGTTGAAGACCCATGATAAGATTAAACCTGAGTCTATACCACCTAATATTGACACTTCAGTCAAACCCAAACCGACTTTGAATAAGTCTAGTAAGTATAAATCTAGGACTGCTCCATCCACTGGAAGGAGGAGTGGTAATGTAGGTACTTATTCAATATCTCCTCCTGAGGTAACCAATGACTTGTCTGCTAAAGAGACAAAATCAACCAAAGAAAGAAGGTGTCTGTTCTGTAATCAAGGACATGCCACCTACCAATGCTCTGTTTATCCTAATTATAATACCAGGATTAAACGGTTATAAGAAATACACAGGTGCACCAAGTGCATGGGCTCTCATGATCCCAAAAAATGTGTAGTGCAACTACGTTCATGCAGTAGATGCAACCAAGGTGTACATCACTATGCCTTATGTAGAAAAACTTCTACCCAATCCATGACAACTGGGGAGAATTCCACGAATTCGACCACAGTTCAATATTGCAAAGTGCATCAAGAAATAAATGTACTTGCTACTGAGTCAGGCAATACCACTCTGCCTACAGCTCAACTTAGACTAATAAACAGGAAATCTAGAGTTAACACTAGAGGTCTTTTTGATCAAGGATCACAGAAAACCTTCATTACACAATAGTTAGTCGAGCAGTTAAAATTGAAACCTGCCAAAAGTGTGAGATTGAATATTTCTGGTTTCTTGACTAACAGTGGACCTCGTGAATACCAGGTAGTTAAGGTATTAGTGAGACTTGGATTTCCCACTAGTCCAATACAAGCGGTAGTAGTAGATAAACTTCCTACAGACCTGCAGGTCACAGGATTAGCTCGCACTGCGAAATATCTTAAACGAAACCGCATGAGGCTAGCAGACTACAAAACAAATTCTGACTGCCTCACTGATGTTGGAATACTTATAGGCGCTGATCATTATTATAAATTTATAACGGGATGCACCAGACAACACGGAATGAATTTGTTGTCATCTGCTGGAGGCAAATTGCTTACTGGACCGGTGCTTTTCCAACAAAATCCAGCGTCAACAAACCAACAATCTAACAACATAATAGTGGCGTGACTAGGCTTGGAACAGTCACCCCTACATTTCAGAGAAATATCTGAAGATATTGAATCTGATCCACCTGTACATCGTCTGTGGGATTTAGACACTTTAGGTATTATCCCTGAACAACCAAGCCCTGATGATATGTGGACTTACCAGCAATATCTGGATACAGTTGTCTATAAAGATAAACAATACTGGGTGAGACTCCCATGGAAGTTGAATCATCCACAACTTCCAGTTAATTATTTCATGACAGCCTCGCAATTGCAGTCTCAATTAACACGACTACAGAAGCAGCCAGACAAACTGAACATGTATCATCAACTAATCCAACAACAACTCAACTGTAAATTTATTGAGGTTGTTGATAATGATGACCGGAAAATAGGTCACTATTTACCCCATCACGCTGTGGTGAAAGATTCATTGACAACACCTATCCGTATTGTCTTCAACTGTAGTGCTAAAGTGAAGCCAAGCAGTGTGTCTTTGAATGAATGTCTCCAAACGGGACCTAGCCTAACCCAAAGGCTACATGATGTGCTATTACGATTCCGCACTGGTATTTTTGCTTATACTGCTGATATCAGTAAAGCTTTCCTTAGAGTAGGTTTAAAGGAAGAGGATCGTAATTACACTAAGTTTCTCTGGATTAAGGACCCACTGGATCCTAACAGTGATATCATCACATATCGTTTTGCCTCAGTATTATTCGGAGCGATGTCTTCCCCATTTCTATTGCAAGCAACATTAGATACACATTTGAGGAAGTCTGATAGCCCTTATAAGGCAGAAATTAGTGACAACTTGTATGTCGACAATTTCCAGGGAACTACAAATGATCGATCTAATTTGGTAGAAATCTACCATGAGGCTAACCGTGATTTATTAGGAGCCAATATGCCACTACAGTCATGGGCCTGAAATAATGAATCACTAAACCAGATAATCGAGAAAGAATTTCCAGGTTATCAGGTACCTTATCAATTAAAGGTTCTAGGTGTGGAATGGAACACAAGTACTGACGAGATGAATGTCAAATCAGTACAAACCGATAATTCATCCCTTACCATGAGAACATTGCTCTCGTATGTCAGTCAACCATTTGACCCTTTAAGCTTACTTAGTCCTATATTAATAAGGGGCAAACTCCTAATGCAGGAATGCTGGCAGAAATATATGGGATGGGATGATCCGTTACCAAGTGAGTTACAAGCTAAATGGCAGATACTCACAACGGATTTCATCAGTTAGGTGTTTTGAAATTTCCTCGTAATGCTTCAGGACCAAACTTGCCACAAATTTGCACGTTTTCTGCGATGCCTCTGGCATAGCGTATGGCGCTGTAGCCTACTTAGTTAATAGTGCACAATCAATTTTGCTCACATCTAAAGCAAGAGTTGCTCCCATCAAGAAGAGATCTTTACCTCAAATGGAGTTGACTGCATTGCTGGTGGGAGTAAGATTGGCTCATTGCCTGACCAAGACACTCAATAATATCCACTTTGGTGAGATTGTCATGTGGTCAGACAATGAGGCAGTCTTACAATGGGTAAGAAGCAACAATAATAAAACTCCCTACGTCAGTAATCGTGTTAGGGAAATTCATGAATTATCTGCTGGATATAAATTCAGACATGTTCCTACTAAGGACAATCCTGCGGATTATTTATCTCGAGAATTAACACCGAAACAACTTATCAAGTCTTCGCTGTGGTTCAATGGACCTTCATGGCTTGTTGGTGGTCAGTGGCCCAAACAAAAGCCACAAGTCATAGTGACCAATATCATCACTCCCATGAAAGAACCAGAACCTCATCGAATCTTAGATATTGATCCTCACAATTATTCCAACTTAAGTAAGTTATTAAGAGTGACAGCACATGTGTTTGACTTTCTTGCTAAGATAGGAATCAGGCATAAGTTTCCCAATCCTATCCTCTACTGGATCAAACGTTCACAACAAGAGACATATGGAAGTGAATATGAAAATCTTCCAGATAAATTAACTAAGTCTCTAGGTATCTGGTATGATGCCAACACCCATAATATATTAAGGTGTGGAGGACGTTTGCTTCATGCCAAAATTGATCTAGACACAAAGAATCCAATCCTTCTACCTCGTCACCACATCATTACCAAACTTCTAGTTTTACATCACGATCAATATGGTACTTTACATGGTGGGGTGTTAGACACTCTCACCGACCTTAGACAGAAATACTGGTTTCCTCAAGGTCGTCAGACAGTCAAATCAATTATTAAATTCTGTGTAATCTGCAAAAGATACGATGCTAGAGTATGTCTTACCCAGGACCTCCACCACTCCCTGAAGAAAGAGCGGTTCATATTCGTCCTTTTGAAACCACTGGTGTCGATTACACAGGAGCTTTGCTTCTCACTGGCAATCCAGATAAGATACCAGTGAAAGCTTACATTTGCCTCTTTACGTGTGCTACCACCAGAGGCGTACATTTAGAAGTAACTTCAGATATGAGTGCTGAAGCCTTCATCCAAGCCTTTCGCAGATTTACAGCTCGCAGATCTTGTCCCAAACTAATGATATCGGACAATGGTTCCAATTTTGTGGCAGGAGAAGCCTGTCTGCGAGAAGTATGGAATCATCCAGAAGTACAGTCAGTCCTGCAGAGACGACAATGTCACCGGAAATTTATAGCTCCAAGAGCCCCTTGGCAAGGTGGGTTCTACGAACGAATGATAGGAACTGTCAAGAAGTGTTTAAGAAAAACCTTACATCGACAGAAAATTAGTTACTCCGAACTCCAAACACTTGTTGTGGAAATCGAGGCGCGAGTCAATAACCGCCCATTAACATACCTGTCAGATGATTTCTCACAGAGAGAACCTCTGAGTCCCTCACACTTGATACATGGAGGCCTGCTGAGTCCTCTCATACCTTTAGCAGAAGAGGACCCCGTCGACCCTTTACATGTAACCAGGAGTGACTTAGTAAAAAGTTACCAACATCTCTCAAGAGTCATTGAAAGGTGGAATGAGGTGTGGACTCGAGAGTACCTCACAGATCTACGAGAGTACCACTACGGAGCTTCGAGTCCCTATAATAAAGTACAACTTAAACCAGGAGACCTAGTATTGGTTGACAGTGATGGACCAAGGTCAGAGTGGCCCATAGGCAAAATTGTTGCTATCCATCCAGATCACCAAGGTATCCTGAGAGTAGTGAAAGTTTTGTGCCGAGGCAACACTACCCTAAAAACCTTAGAGAAGTTGGTACCTTGGTACCTCTCGAATTAGCAGAACGAGAGTGTTTACCAGAACCAGCTTCACCAGTAGTTTCCGAGGACAGCGATTCTGATTCACCGAGCAACCACCCCACTAGAGCTGCTGCTCAACAATGCAAGCAGAAACTACAAGCCTATTACAGCTCTGACCAAGAGCAAATATCTTCACATCCAATTTAAGTAATCATGATGATACTGTGGTGTAATGTCAAGTAACAAATCGTTACAAGTCACCATGACCCATAACATTCACATCACAGTAGATTCTTAGTTATTTGAATTGTGTGATTTAATTCTTAATTGTTGTATAGGCTATAAATAACATTATTTCGTCTAGAGTATCTGAGAGTTTACAGACTTTATGACTTAGTAACATAAACATTACATGTCATAGCGACACCAGTCACAGAGTTTATTGTAGGCTTTCTTAGTTATTAACTTTAGATAATTCATAATAGCATGTTCCATTTAACATGAAATCTGCAAGACTTAAGTTTCTTGTATGTCCTTGACAAATACGGGACATCCGTTATGTGTGTACTAACATACTAATATTAATACTAACTTCGGGATGGGTATGTCAGTACTCAACATTACACTGCGACCCGATAAATCTCCCCCCGGAGTTATCTTGGAAATTTCCAACACTAATACAATACTGTTGTATTATTATTAACTATTACTAAAATCTACTAATTGCTGTAGTAACTAAAATTAACTAACAGTAGTGTTCACATGAACTAATAATTGTATCTGTATGATAATGCTGGAATTCTTACGTAACCAAGCGCCAGTATTGCGTCAGATTCTACCAAGTTAAACACATTTATATCCAGTGTGTTAGAGAATTGAGTGTGATTCTCTAAAATCAGCAGTATTCCGTGTGATAGTTATTTACTGATAACATAACTCCCAAATAATGCCAAATCGAGAGTTTTTAGTTACAACTGTTATCAAGTAATGAATTTAACGTCACGCGTGAATGCCATGGAGAGAACTAAAATCATCTCCATTTCTTGTTTACCATCGTAAGACGAGAAAGTAATAATATTTAGCTCCCTAGAATTACAACCCAGTCTTTATCAATGCATTTTAGCAACAACTGCAGCGAAAGTAATATTATTCGTGATAAATAATTTCTGTGGCGAATGCTAGACGCCGGGGAGGAGGGAGACGCCATTGTCGTGGTAGACTGCCAGCTTCAAGGAGAAGTCGCCATGTGTGCGGCGTGAAGACTTGTTGCGGAATTAAGCAACTCGTTTGGTGTCAGAGTCTAGGATACATTGTGGTGAATTGTCAGCAAGATTTAACCTGATCATTCAGCCCGGAACTAGTTAATTTGTTCTACGTGATCCATCGTGAACCGGCCAAATAAGCGTGTCGACATCCAAGACAAGCTAGCCTACCACGTGTTCGCCATTGTGACGATAGAGCCTGGGACGCGAGTTTCGGCAAGCTTCAACTTATACAGTACCCTATTAGCTAAGTATAGTATATAACTCCCTTTTGATGCATCATTAGAGATTGTATATAGGCAGGGTAGCTTGTCGCTACGTCGAGCGACATAAATAAACCACATGCTTAGTAATTTCTAATTAATTTTATTCCCAATTTCTTGAATATAGATATTTAGTAGCCTAGTACATTGCTACGTAATATCCCTTAATTTACAGCTCGCGTGTGAGGAATTCCACGAGCTGTTACTTTACCTGTGTTATTCATCTCCCAGTGTTCTACGAGGAATTCCGGAGATCCCGAGGATGATTCGTAACTGATGTCTTTGAAAACGATCTTCAAGCTAAGACTTTTCGTATTTCTTTGATTATTCAAATTATCAGTATTTTGATTGTCATTTATGGAATGCTGTGTACACCGGAGATAATACGTGTTTATTGTAATGATTAATTTCTTATATTGATGATCTATATTCTTATTGGTGACAAATTTTCTATTGATTCTCTAATTGGTCATAAGATTAGGTTATTACACAATGCACTGGTGTACGAACCACACTAGTTCCAAGACATATATGAAGTTCTAGCAATAACCCCCCAATGTAGGTGTTTGAGGCTTTGATTCAAGTAAATTATTTATACAGCTCATTAATTACTCAAGTGATTATATTTTCCTAATATTTATCCATAGTCACTGGTTCTTACAGGAATTTCTAATGATCACATTTTATTAGTTCCCTCTTTACTATAAAAGCGGGTGGTCCTTCGTAATTGATTTCATTACTTTAATAATTAAATAAATAGAGTCAAGCCCCAAATGTCCCACATTATGGTCATTATCGAACCGGATAAACATAAATATAAATATAAATACTAATTTTAATAACTAATCACTGTGTGAAGTAGTCTAGACTAACCATTTTAATTAATTGTGTCTACCAACAGCGTAACACATAGGTTAGCCTAAGTCACACCAAGTCATTGCTACTTTACACCTCATGTATAAGGTAGCACTCGTGGGACACAGTCAGTTGCCCACAACACTTAGACCTATACCTCATACTGAAGTAAGAATCTTTAGGTCACCAGGAGCAACAGCTCATAACTTTTACAACAATTCCACACTAACACCTGCGTTAGAGATGGCCACACCATCTAACCATTATATACTTAGGTGGTAATGACATCCATCCTACTGTCATCCAGCTGAGGTGATCAATCACCTTAAAGCCATAATTTCTTCATTTAAGCTCATCAGTAATTCGGTAGTATTCACGTTAGTGGAACCTCGCCAACCAAGTCAAGATAATCGTTGGGGAGTAACACCAGAATACTACCAGAGAGCTGCTAAATACATAAATTTCAGGCTGAAAAAACGAGTGAGATTGGATGCCACTTATATCCAATTTACAGCCAGACCATATAGACAAAACCTGGCAAGAGATGGTGTACACCTGTCAGGTGAGTCTAGGTTACATGTGCTTGACAAATTGATCAACACAATCAACTATCACAAACGGCTGTGGCTAGCAAGCCAAACTTAACTGTACATAATTGTTTTCACTTGTGTGTGCAAGTGCACACTTATAAACTATAAAATCCAAAAAAAACAAAAATACAGCACAACTATATTCACATTACTGCACCACAATAATCTTTACCAATCTTATTAGGTAGAATTTAGGCTGTGATTGTGCTGAATTTGGCACAAACCCAGACTAAATAAATCTGTAGTTTCTTAGGTAGGAATTATCAAGACTATACTTAAGCAAGTCAGTAGTATATGTATTACACCATTTGTGCTGACCCTATCAAGGGTGGGATTAAACTTTGAGATAACTCTGATTGGAGTGTCTCCATATTATTTCATCTTGTACTCATTATTTTGTGTGTATCTATTTTGTGTATTGCTGGATGATCACCATTACATCTAATGGTGATATAGAAGAGCTAACCGGACGAAAGTTAATGGTGAAGTTCAGATAGTGCACAAAATGTCTAGCTACTTGTTGTTAGGTAGGTACATTTAACCTCGAGTGAGGTGGAGTATAATTTAGCCACGTTAAATTAGGCTATATTTAATATTACTTGTCAACTAATGAACAAGTACCCAAGCTTCATTAGTAATACGTATTCTAATCCCATGAAGTTTGGACTTAAGCCCATCATGGCTACTCCTGAGCAATTAAGGAGAACCTATATTGGCCTTAAAGGTCATTTAACCAGACTAATTAACAAGTCTGAGGACTTATCTAAAGCAACTCCCATTGATTCTTATCAATTAGAGACATCAGTGAGAGTGGCTGATCTGAAATTTGATCAAGTTAAATCTACAAGTCAGTCTTATATTGCTCTACTGAATACCATAGAAACTGATCCTGATGAATTGGGTCAAATTTTAGCAGATATTTCCCAGTATGAAGATGAGATTCAAGATAAACTTTACATGCTATCCAATCTAGCAACACAATCTAAATCCAATACAAATAATACTATGTCTCAATTCAGTAACCAATTGCCAGAGATTCGTTTGCCTACTTTAGATTTACCTACATTTACATGGCCGGATACAGAAAATTGGGACAATTTTTGGACTTCATTTGAAGTTCATATACATAAGAAATCGTCTCTTGACAAGATTTCTAAATTCTCATACCTGCTTAGTCTTCTCAAAGGAGAGGCTAAAAAGGTCATACATAACCTAACTCTCACTGAGAGTAATTATGAGGAAGCTATAAAACTGTTGAAGTTGAACTATTGCAACAAAGAGTTGAGTATAGCTAACCTTTATTACCAGTTGCTAGATCTGAATGCACCAAATAGCAGACCAGAGTCACTTCAAAGCTTCAGACTAGAAGTAGAGTCTCTAGTAAAGGCCTTAGGTACTAAAGTTGATATACCCGCCTCGGAATGGTCAATCAAGTTACTTTTGCAGAGGAAATTGCCTCGAAATTTCTTAGCAGAGCTCTGCTCACACTATAAAACCGAGTTTCTCACTCCTGACCAAATATTCGAGAGACTGAGAATAACGGTTAACAGGTTGAAGACCCATGATAAGATTAAACCTGAGTCTATACCACCTAATATTGACACTTCAGTCAAACCCAAACCGACTTTGAATAAGTCTAGTAAGTATAAATCTAGGACTGCTCCATCCACTGGAAGGAGGAGTGGTAATGTAGGTACTTATTCAATATCTCCTCCTGAGGTAACCAATGACTTGTCTGCTAAAGAGAACAAAGTCAACCAAAGAAAGAAGGTGTCTGTTCTGTAATCAAGGACATGCCACCTACCAATGCTCTGTTTATCCTAATTATAATACCAGGATTAAACGGTTATAAGAAATACACAGGTGCACCAAGTGCATGGGCTCTCATGATCCCAAAAAATGTGTAGTGCAACTACGTTCATGCAGTAGATGCAACCAAGGTGTACATCACTATGCCTTATGTAGAAAAACTTCTACCCAATCCATGACAACTGGGGAGAATTCCACGAATTCGACCACAGTTCAATATTGCAAAGTGCATCAAGAAATAAATGTACTTGCTACTGAGTCAGGCAATACCACTCTGCCTACAGCTCAACTTAGACTAATAAACAGGAAATCTAGAGTTAACACTAGAGGTCTTTTTGATCAAGGATCACAGAAAACCTTCATTACACAATAGTTAGTCGAGCAGTTAAAATTGAAACCTGCCAAAAGTGTGAGATTGAATATTTCTGGTTTCTTGACTAACATGGTGGACCTCGTGAATACCAGGTAGTTAAGGTATTAGTGAGACTTGGATCTTCCACTAGTCCAATACAAGCGGTAGTAGTAGATAAACTTCCTACAGACCTGCAGGTCACAGGATTAGCTCGCACTGCGAAATATCTTAAACGAAACCGCATGAGGCTAGCAGACTTACAAACTAAATTCTGACTGCCTCACTGATGTTGGAATACTTATAGGCGCTGATCATTATTATAAATTTATAACGGGATGCACCAGACAACACGGAATGAATTTGTTGTCATCTGCTGGAGGCAAATTGCTTACTGGACCGGTGCTTTTCCAACAAAATCCAGCGTCAACAAACCAACAATCTAACAACATAATAGTGGCGTGACTAGGCTTGGAACAGTCACCCCTACATTTCAGAGAAATATCTGAAGATATTGAATCTGATCCACCTGTACATCGTCTGTGGGATTTAGACACTTTAGGTATTATCCCTGAACAACCAAGCCCTGATGATATGTGGACTTACCAGCAATATTTGGATACAGTTGTCTATAAAGATAAACAATACTGGGTGAGACTCCCATGGAAGTTGAATCATCCACAACTTCCAGTTAATTATTTCATGACAGCCTCGCAATTGCAGTCTCAATTAACACGACTACAGAAGCAGCCAGACAAACTGAACATGTATCATCAACTAATCCAACAACAACTCAACTGTAAATTTATCGAGGTTGTTGATAATGATGACCGGAAAATAGGTCACTATTTACCCCTATCACGCTGTGGTGAAAGATTCATTGACAACACCTATCCGTATTGTCTTCAACTGTAGTGCTAAAGTGAAGCCAAGCAGTGTGTCTTTGAATGAATGTCTCCAAACGGGACCTAGCCTAACCCAAAGGCTACATGATGTGCTATTACGATTCCGCTACTGGTATTTTTGCTTATACTGCTGATATCAGTAAAGCTTTCCTTCAGAGTAGGTTTACAGGAAGAGGATCGTAATTATACACTAAGTTTCTCTGGATTAAGGACCCACTGGATCCTAACAGTGATATCATCACATATCGTTTTGCCTCAGTATTATTCGGAGCGACATGTCTTCCCCATTTCTATTGCAAGCAACATTAGATACACTCATTTGAGGAAGTCTGAATAGTCCTTATAAGGCAGAAATTAGTGACAACTTGTATGTCGACAATTTCCAGGGAACTACAAATGATCGAATCTAATTTGGTAGAAATCTACCATGAGGCTAACCGTGATTTATTAGGAGCCAATATGCCACTACAGTCATGGGCCTGAAATAATGAATCACTAAACCAGATAATCGAGAAAGAAGTTTCCAGGTTATCAGGTACCTTATCAATTAAAGGTTCTAGGTGTGGAATGGAACACAAGTACTGACGAGATGAATGTCAAATCAGTACAAACCGATAATTCATCCCTTACCATGAGAACATTGCTCTCGTATGTCAGTCAACCATTTGACCCTTTTGGCTTACTTAGTCCTATATTAATAAGGGGCAAACTCCTAATGCAGGAATGCTGGCAGAAACATATGGGATGGGATGATCCGTAACCAAGTGAGTTACAAGCTAAATGGCAGATACTCTCAACGGATTTTAATCAGTTAGGTGTTTTGAAATTTCCTCGTAATGCTTCAGGACCAAACTTGCCCACAAATTTACACGTTTTCTGCGATGCCTCTGGCAAAGCGTATGGCGCTGTAGCCTACTTAGTTAATAGTGCACAATCAATTTTGCTCACATCTAAAGCCAGAGTTGCTCCCATTAAGAAAAGATCTTTACCTCAAATGGAGTTAACTGCATTGTTGGTGGGAGTAAGATTGGCTCATTGCCTGACCAAAACACTCAATAATATCCACTTTGGTGAGATTGTCATGTGGTCAGACAATGAGGCAGTCTTACAGTGGGTAAGAAACAACAATAATAAAACTCCCTACGTCAGTAATCGTGTTAGAGAAATTCATGAATTATCTGCTGGATATAAATTCAGACATGTTCCTACTAAGGGCAATCCTGCGGATTATTTATCTCGAGGATTAACACTGAAACAACTTATCAAGTCTTCGCTCTGGTTCAATGGACCTTCATAACTTGTTGGTGGTCAGTGGCCCAAACAAAAGCCACAAGTCATAGTGACCAATATCACCACTCCCATGAAAGAACCAGAACCTCATCGAATCTTAGCCATTGATCCTCACAATTATTCAAACTTAAGTAAGTTATTAAGAGTGACAGCACATGTGTTTGACTTTCTTGCTAAGATAGGAATCAGACATAAGTTTCCCAATCCTATCCTCTACTGGATCAAACAAGAGACATATGGAAGCGAATATGAAAATCTTCCAGATAAATTAACTAAGTCTCTAGGTATCTGGTATGATGCCAACACTCATAATATATTAAGGTGTAGAGGACGTTTGCTTCATGCAAAAATTGATCTGTACACAAAGAATCCAATTCTTCTACCACGTCACCACATCATTACCAAACTTCTAGTTTTACATCACCATCAATATGGTACTTTACATGGTGGAGTGTTAGATACTCTCACCGACCTTAGACAGAAATACTGGCTTCCTCAAGGTCGTCAGACAGTCAAGTCAATTATTAAATTCTGTGTAATCTGTCAAAGATACGATGCTAGAGTGTGTCCTTACCCAGGACCTCCACCACTCCCTGAAGAAAGAGTGGTTCATCTTCGTCCTTTTGAAACCACTGGTGTTGATTACACAGGAGCCTTGCTTCTCACTGGCAACCCAGATAAGATACCAGTGGAAGCTTACATTTGCCTCTTTACGTGTGCAACCACCAGAGGCGTACATTTAGAAGTGATTTCAGATATGAGTGCTGAAGCCTTCATCCAAGCCTTTCGCAGATTTGCAGCACGCAGATCTAGTCCCAAACTAATGATATCGGACAATGGTTCCAATTTTGTGGCAGGAGAAGCCTGTCTGCGAGAAGTATGGAATCGTCCAGAAGTACAGTCAGTCCTGCAGAGACGACAATGTCACTGGAAATTTATAGCTCCATGAGCCCCTTGGCAAGGTGGGTTCTACGAACGAATGATAGGAACTGTCAAGAAATGTCTAAGAAAAACCTTACATCGACAGAAAATTAGTTACTCCGAACTCCAAACACTTGTTGTGGAAATCGAGGCGCGAGTCAATAACCGCCCATTAACATACCTGTCAGATGATTTCTCACAGAGAGAACCTCTGAATCCCTCACACTTGATACATGAAGGCCTGCTGAGTCCTCTCATACCTTTAGCAGAAGAGGCCCCCGTCGACCCTTCACATGTAACCAGGAGTGACTTAGTAGAAAGTTACCAACATCTCTCAAGAGTCATTGAAAGGTGGAATGAGGTGTGGACTCGAGAGTACCTCACAGCTCTACGAGAGTACCACTGCGGAGCTTCGAGTCCCTATAATAAAGTACAACTTAAACCACGAGACCTAGTATTGGTTGACAGTAATGGACCAAGGTCAGAGTGGCCCATAGGCAAAATTGTTGCTATCCATCCAGATCACCAAGGTATCCTGAGAGTAGTGAAAGTTTTGTGCCGAGGCAACACTACCCTAAAAACCTTAGAGAAGTTGGTACCTCTCGAATTAGCAGAACGAGAGTGTTTACCAGAACCAGCTTCACCAACAGTTTCCGAGGACAGCAATTCTGATCCACCAAGCAACCGGCCCACTAGAGGTGCTGCTCAACAATGCAGGCGGAAACTACAAGCCTATTACAGCTCTGACCAAGAGCAAATACCTTCCCATCCAATTTAAGTAATCATGATGATACTGTGGTGTGATGTCAAGTAACCAATCGTTACAAGTCACCATGACCCAGGACATTCTCATCACAGTAGATTCTTAGTTATTTGAATTGTGTGAATTAATTCTTAATTTTTGTATTGGCTATTAATAACATTATTTCGTCTAGAGTATCTGAGAGTTTACAGACTTTAAGACTTAGTAACATAAACATTACATGTCATAGTGACACCAGTCACAGAGTTTATTGTAAGCTTTCTTAGTTATTAGCTTTAGATAATTCATAATAACATGTTCCATTTAACATGAAATCTGCAAGACTTAAGTTTCTTGTATGTCCTTGACAAATGCGGGACGTCCGTTGTGTGTGTACTAACATGCTAACATACTAACATACTAATATTAATACTAACTTCGGGATGGGTATGTCAGTACTCAACATTACACTGCGACCCGATAAATCTCCCCCCGGAGTTATGTTGGAAATTTCCAACACTAATACAATACTGTTGTATTATTATTAACTATTACTAAAATCTACTAATTACTGTAGTAACTAAAATTAACTAACAGTAGTGTTCACATGAACTAATAATGGTATCTGTACAATAATGCTGGAATTCTTACATAACCAAACGCCAGTATTGCGTCAGATTCTACCAAGTTAAACACATTTATATCCAGTGTGTTAGAGAATTGAGTGTGATTCTCTAAAATCAGCAGTATTCTATGTGATAATTATTTACCGATAACATAACTCCCAAATAATGCCAAATCGAGAGTTTTTAGTTACAACTGTTATCAAGTAATGAATTTAACGTCATGCGTGAATGCCATGGAGAGAACTTAAATCATCTCCATTTCTCGTTTACCATCGTAAGACGAGAAAGTAATAATATTTAGCTCCCTAGAATTACAACCCAGTCTTTATCAAAGCATTTTAGCAACAACTGCACGAAGTAATATTATTCGTGATAAATAATTTCTGTGGCGAATGCTAGACGCCGGGAGGAGGGAGACGCCATTGTCGTGGTAGATGCCAGCTCAAGGAGAAGTCGCCTGTGTGCGGCGTGAAGACTTGTTGCGGAATTGAGCAACTCGTTTGGTGTCAGAGTCTAGGATACATTGTGGTGAATTGTCAGCAAGATTTAACCTGACATTCAGCCCGGAACTAGTTAATTTGTTCTACGTGATCCATCGTAACCGGCCAAATAAGCGTGTCGACATCCAAGCCAAGCTAGCCACCACGTGTTCGCCATTGTGACGCTAGAGCCTGGGACGCGAGTTTCGGCAAACTTCAACTTATACAGTGCCCTATTAGCTAAGTTCGTATATAACTCCCTTTTGATGCATCATTAGAGATTGTATATAGCAGGGTAGCTTGTCGCCACGTCGAGCGACATAAATAAACCACATGTTAGTAATTTCTATTAATTTTTATTCCCAATTTCTTGAACACAGATATTTAGTAGCCTAGTACATTGCTACGTAATATCCCTTAATTTACAGCTCACGTGTGAGGAATTCCACAAGCTGTTACTTTGCCCATGTTATTCATCTCCCAGTGTTCTACGAGAAATTCCGGAGATCCCGAGGATGATTCGTAACTGATGTCTGTGAAAACATCTTCAAGCTAAGACTTTTCGTATTTCTTTGATTATTCAAATTATCAGTATTTAATTGTCATTTATTGAGTACTGTGCACTGGAAATAATGTGTTTATTATAATTATTAATTTCTGATATTTATGATCTATATTCTTATTGGTGACAAATTTACTATTGATTCTCTAATTGGTCATAAGATTAGGTTATTACACAATGAACTGGTGTACGAACCACACTAGTTCCCAGACATATATGAAGTTCTAGCAATAACCCCCCAATGTTGGTGTTTGAGGCTTTGATTCAAGTAAATTATTTATACAGCCCATTAATTACTCAAGTGATTATATTTCCTAGTATTTATCCATAGTCACTGGTTCCTCTAGGAATTTCTAATGATCACATTTTATTAGTTTCCCTCTTTACTATATAAGCGGGTGGTCCTTTGTAATTGATTTCATTACTTTAATAATTATATAAATAGAGTCAAGCCCGAAATGTCCCACAATATATATGCAATTGGCGATCACAAAACACTGATCATTTTCTGCGGAAAATCCACAGAGAAATATGAAATGAGGTGAACGTTTCGGCTTGTTAAAGCCTTTGTCAACACCAGACTGACAAAAGGAGAAGGGAGAAGGAGAGGATATACAGGAATCAGAAGATACAACTGACGATTTACTATAAAACCAGAAAAACAGCCAGCCTACTCATGAGAAACTCTCCAGACACAAAGCAGAACGCTTTACAAGAGACCAACGTCGTCTATGCCTTCAAATGCCCTCTTGGGGACTGTAAGCCTAAAAAAAACAGTATATAGGCACGACAACAACATCTCTTTCCAGGCGTTTAACGATGCATAAGCAACAGGGCTCCATTAAGGAACATATAATGTCTTCCCACAACCAAACCATCACCAGAGAAATCTTAGCAAACAACACAGAAATCATCGATAGATACAACGATAGCAGGCAGCTTGACGTCTGCGAGGCACTATACATCATGAAATCAACACCAGCAATCAAAAGCCAATTAATGCACAACTATATTCTACCCACTTCAAGCCTCCGCTCCAATATTGAAGCATCAAGAAATATGGACCAATAGGCTTTCTACAATTACTTCCATTCAATACCCATTGTTTCGTGTTCTGTCTTGTGTTTGAATATAATACCCATTCAATACCCATTGTTGAAACTTTGTTTTCACCTCACCCAAATGTAGATATAAAATCGAAGATGTGTAAGCTCTATTCAGTTGTGTGTTTGTAAACTAAAGCCTTTGAAAATGTAATAAGTTTTACGAAACGCGCTCAAGTGTCGCGTCAGACTAGAAATAAAAATGAATTTTGGAGAATTGATCTTTGAATTACCATCAACAGTGAAAAGAAACGTAAGAAAGATCGAGAAAATTCGTGTTAGAATTATTAATCTTACTTTTTCAGTCATATTTAATAATATATGTCCACAGGAAAGACTGCTACCAAAATATACTTATATATTATAAATATATATATTATATATTATACTTATAAATATATAGATGTATAATCTTGTAATGCAAGAAGATTACAAATTCTTGAGGCAATTCAGATATGAATAGAGCGACCAACCATGAACACCCAAATCACGGAACTATTTACTCTACCCACCATGAGAGTAAGGACAAGACAAGAACATATCGATGCCAACACAGAAGACAATGTCCAACATAATAGGCCAATTACACTGGATTAATCTTTGTGTTTAGATAGGAGATGCCTCGTATGGGCCAATAAGCCTTCTGCAGCCCCTATGTTTATCCCTTATGTATCCCCCCATGTTTTCACCTTCATTGTATTATCACCTGACCTAATGCGGGTATAAAATCAACTAGCATTGTAAGATCTGTTCACTTGAGAATGAACCATGGAGGTTCGAAACGTCGTGCAAATTATACAAATAAGTGTAATACACTCTATAGTAAATCACTTCTTTTCTTCACCTTAAAAGTACGAAAATGAGTTTTGGAGAACTCCTATTTCAATTAAGCCCTGATGCTAAGAAAATAGTTAGAGGGATAGAAGCCCTAAACCAGAAAATAATAAATACAGAATATGCGGTCATATTCAATGAAACATATATATATATATATATATATATATATATATATATATATATATATATATATATATATATATATATATATATATATATATATTAGTATATTTTGGTAGCAGTCTTTCCTGTAGACATATATTATTAAATATGACCGAAAGTAAGATTAATAATTCTAACACGAATTTTCTCAATCTTTCGTACATTTCTTTTCACTGTTGGAGGTAATTCAAAAGTCAATTCTCCAAAATTCATTTTTTATTTTTTATTTCTAGTCTGACGCGACACTTGAGCGCGTTTCGTAAAACTTATTACATTTTCAAAGACTTTAGTTAACACATACACAACTGAATAGAACTTACACATCTCCGATTTTGTTTATATCTACATTTGAGTCAGGTGGATGGGGTGAGGTGGTATTTAATAAGGTATTAATTTCATCAACACAAGCCAGAACATGAAACAATGGGTATTGAATAGAAGTGATTGTAGAAAGCCTGTTGGTCCATATTTCTTGATGCTTCTATATTGGAGCGGAGTCTTGAGGTGGGTAGAATATAGATGTGCATTAATTGGCTGTTGATTGCTGGTGTTGACTTCTTGATGTGTAATGCCTCGCAAACGTCAAGCCGCCTGCTATCGCTGTATATGTCGATGATTTCTGTGTTGTTTACTAGGATTTCTCTGGCGATGGTTTGGTTGTGGGAAGAGATTAAATGTTCCCTAATGGAGCCCTGTTGCTTATGCATCGTTAAACGCCTAGAAAGAGAAGTTGTTGTCTTGCCTATATACTGTTTTTTTTTGGAGTTTACAGTCCCCAAGAGGGCATTTGAAGGCATAGACGACGTTAGTCTCTTTTAAAGCGTTCTGTTTTGTGTCTGGAGAGTTTCTCATGAGTATTATATGGAGGACCTATGGCAATTCCACGACCAAGAGATGGCTTCCTGAACCTTGCAGGAATTAACCTCACTGAGGACCAAGTCACTCTCCTAAATCTGGGCATAAACTGTCACGTTATGTCCAGACCGAGTGAGATGGCCCGGAAAGTAGAGTTGAAATTCTGTTGGACGACATATTCGACCTCGAGACACCAAAGAAAGTCACTACCAAAGATACCTTACAAGCAGAACTTATTGCAGAAGGAGGAAAGAATCGAGGCAATTACAGAAGCACCATACTGTCCCCCGAGCTCAAAGCGGCAGCCAAAAGCCTTCGTGAGAAAAAGGAGATAGTTGTCAGAAGAGGTGACAAGTCGCCAATATACGTCATTCTTAAAAAAGACGAATATCTGGCGAAAATGAACCTCATACTCTCTGACCAAACTAAATTCCAAAGGGTAACGAAGGACACTACAGCCGAATTGAAAGCAAAGGTCAACAGACTAATCGAAACTGTGAACGCCAAGAAATCAGGACTCCACCTGCCAAAGATTATTGGGGAATATAAACCTGCATATGCGTATGGAAATGTCAGGACACACAAGCCTGGAAACCCACTTCGGCCAATCATTAGCCAGATACCCACACCCACGTACAGACTAGCGAAACGACTCAACGGCCTGCTGACTCCTTATGTCCCTTGCGCCTTCAGCCTGAAGTCGCCAAAGGAATTTGTTGACTTAATGCGGGGCACACGGGCCACAGGAATAAGAGCCTCGTTGGACGTAGAATCGCTGTTCACTAACGCACCAGTGGACGAGACAATCGGGATGATAGCCGACAGAGTGTATTGTGATCCAGCCTGTACTCCTCTTGACATACCAGAAAATATCCTAAGGAAACTACTCCAAGTTTGTACTAAAGAAGCACCCTTCTGGAGCCCGGATGGGCACATGTATAAGCAAGTAGATGTGGTCGCCATGGGTTCTCCCCTAGGTGTCCTGTTTGCAAACTTCTACATGGGTACCATCGAGCAAAAAGTCTTAGTCGACATGAACATGAAACCGGCCATATACTGCAGGTATGTTGACGACATTTTTACACAGCTACCTGATGTCAGACATCTGCAGGAGTTGAAGGAGGCATTTGAGCGGAGTTCCGTGCTGCGTTTCACTTACGAGATGGAGAAGGATGGGAAGCTGCCCTTTCTAGATGTAACAGTCATGGAAAAGAGCGGAGGTTTCCACACTGCAGTCTACACTAAGGAAACGAACATAGGAATGTGCCTAAATGCCAAAAGCGACTGCCCAGATAGGTACAAGAGGAGTGTTGTTAACACATATGTCGACCGTGCTCTCAGCCACAGCTCAGAATGGAAGCAAGTCGACGAAGAACTCTGCAGGGTAAGGCAGGTCCTAGTCAACAACGGCTTCTCCAATGGTTTCGTCGAAGACATCATAAGAAGGAAAGTGAAACGCCATGCAACCTCTGAAGAGACAACCAACACAACACCTATACCCCCTATTAGACTATTTTACAGGAACTTCTTTTCCACAGCTCACATAACGGAGGAAAGGGTCCTGAAAGATATTGTTAATAGAAACGTTATCCCTACAGACAAAAATCAGAGGATACAACTGACGATTTACTATAAAACCAGAAAAACGGCCAGCCTACTCATGAGAAACTCTCCAGACACAAAACAGAACGCTTTAAAAGAGACTAACGTCGTCTATGCCTTCAAATGCCCTCTTGGGGACTGTAAGCTCCAAAAAACCCAGTATATAGGCAAGACAACAACTTCTCTTTCTAGGCGTTTAACGATGCATAAGCAACAGGGCTCCATTAAGGAACATATAATCTCTTCCCACAACCAAACCATCGCCAGAGAAATCATAGTAAACAACACAGAAATCATCGACATATACAGCGATAGGAGGCGGCTTGACGTCTGCGAGGCTCTACACATCAAGAAGTCAACACCAGAAATCAACAGCCAATTAATGCACAACTATATTCTACCCACCTCAAGACTCTGCTCCAATATAGAAGCATCAAGAAATATGGACCAATAGGCTTTCTACAAATCACTTCCATTCAATACCCATTGTTTCGTGTTCTGTCTTGTGTTTAGGAATTTAATAACCTATTAATACCACCTCACCCCATCCACCTCACTCAAATGTAGATATAAACAAATCGAAGATGTGTACGTTCTATTCAGTTGAGTATGTGTAAGCTAAAGTCTTTGAAAATGTAATAAGTTTTACAAAACGTGCTCAAGTGTCGCGTCAGACTAGAAATAAAAATGAATTTTGGAGAATTGATTTTTGAATTACCACCAACAGTGAAAAGAAATGTATGAAAGATTGAGAAAATTCGTGTTAGAATTATTAATCTTACTTTTTCGGTCATATATATATATATATATATATATATATATATATATATATATATATATATATATATATATATATATATATATATATATATATATATATATATATATATATATATATATATATATATATATATATATGTCGTACCTAGTAGCCAGAACGCACTTCTCAGCGTTCGGGCCTTACTATGCAAGGCCCGATTTGCCTAATAAGCCAAGTTTTCCTGAATTAATATATTTTCTCAAATTTTTTTCTTTTGAAATGATAAAGCTACCCAATTTATTATGTATGAGGTCAATTTTTTTTTATTGGAGTTAAAATTAACGTAGATATATGACCGAACCTAACCAACCCTACCTAACCTAACCTAACCCATCTTCATAGGTTAGGTTAGGTTAGGTAGCCGAAAAGGTTAGGTTAGGTTAGGTAGGTTAGGTTGTCGAAAAACAATTAATTCATGAAAACTTGGCTTATTAGGCAAATCGGGCCTTGCATAGTAGGCTGAGAAGTGCGTTCTGGCTACTAAGTACGACATATATATATATATATATATATATATATATACATATATATATATACATATATATATATATATATATGTATATATATATATATGTATATATATATATGTATATATATATATATATATATATATATATATATATATATATATATATATATATATACATATATATATATATATATATATATATATATATATATATATATATATATATATATATATATATATATATATATATATATATATATATATATATATATATATATTGGTGTATACTGGCAGCAGGTTTTCTTTCAAACATGTTTCATTGAATATGACCGCATATTCTGTATTTATTATTTTCTGGTTTAGGGCTTCTATCCCTCTAACTATTTTCTTAGCATCAGGGCTTAATTGAAATAGGAGTTCTCCAAAACTCATTTTCGTACTTTTAAGGTGAAGAAAAGAAGTTATTTACTATAGAGTGTATTACACTTATTTGTATAATTTGCACGACGTTTCGAACCTCCATGGTTCATTCTCAAGTGAACAGATCTTACAATACTAGTTGATTTTATACCCGCATTAGGTCAGGTGATAATACAATGAAGGTGAAAACATGGGGGGATACATAAGGGATAAACATAGGGGCTGCAGAAGGCTTATTGGCCCATACGAGGCATCTCCTATCTAAACGCAAAGATTAATCCAGTGTAATTGGCCTGTTATGTTGGACATTGTCTTCTGTGTTGGCATCGATATGTTCTTGTCTTGTCCTTACTCTCATGGTGGGTAGAGTAAATAGTTCCGTGATTTGGGTGTTCATGGTAGGTCGCTCTATTCTTATGTGAATTGCCTCAAGAATTTGTAATCTTCTTGAATCTTGGGTTTTGTCTATTATGCAAGTATTCTTGGCCAATTACACTGGATTAATCTTTGCGTTTAGATAGGAGATGCCTCGTATGGGCCAATAAGCCTTCTGCAGCCCCTATGTTTATCCCTGATGTATCCCCCCATGTTTTCACCTTCATTGTATTATCACCTGACCTAATGCGGGTATAAAATCAACTAGTATTGTAAGATCTGTTCACTTGAGAATGAACCATGGAGGTTCGAAACGTCGTGCAAATTATACAAATAAGTGTAATACACTCTATAGTAAATAACTTCTTTCCTTCACCTTAAAAGTACGAAAAGGAGTTTTGGAGAACTCCTATTTCAATTAAGCCCTGATGCTAAGAAAATAGTTAGAGGGATAGAAGCCCTAAACCAGAAAATAATAAATACAGAATATGCGGTCATATTCAATGAAACATATATATATATATATACATATATATATATATATATATATATATATATATATATATATATATATATATATATATATATATATATATATATATATATAAATATATATATATATATATATATATATTCTCTCACTAAAAGTTCATATTAAAGTCTCATGAAAGACATTATCAACACAGTAAATTCATCAATTACTCCGGGTGCCTGCACACACCAATAATCATAATAGATACCGTGAGTGCTCTATGTAGCCCCATCTGCTCACTTGTGCCTTACTGTGACATAGGTGAGCCTTGCTCACGACATACAAAATACTCTGGCTAAATAATATAGCTGACTAAAGGGAAATTGGGAGGGAAACTAGAATCACCTTCCACCTCTCCTCCTGTGAGAGTTGAGTTGTAGCTCCTGGTCCAGGCTCCCACCTCGTGTAGGGAACGCCCCCACACACCCTGTCGTGTCCTCCAGGAACCCAATCAATGTCCCAAAATAAACGCGTCGTCTTCGTGTTCTGTCCTCCGCGGGTCCGTGCCTCTCCTCCACGTCTTGTAGGGTTGGAGTCGGTCTCCCGGCCATCAACTTCTCCTCCCAACTACGGCTGCCAACCTACGTCTCGGCTGCAGTCGTACGGATTCCCAATTAGTATCTTCTTTCACTGCTTCCCAGTGGATTGGCCCAGTCGCTACGTCGTCACTGTGAAGCTATCAGACGTCCCAGACGATACTGCTTAGACACCACTCTTGCACAACACCTGTCCATGGAGCACTTGATGCTCAATATTCTGTCAATTCCCTCTCTGGTCCAACACATGAACGAAGGAAGACCCCACAGGTGCTGGCAGACCACGGGTGATGCGTAAATCCTCCGGAGACGGGGTAAACTGTCCAACTGACAGGACCCCCCAGCGCACGTCCGACCTCCTTGACGTGTTGTCTTAGACTGATGGTGCCACCGCGGTGCAATGACCGGACCCCCTTCCTTCGTGACGTCATACTTGCCAAGAGAGGTTTTCATTGGCTCCCTGTGCCACGTCGCTGTCGGTGACCAATCTGGCGCCACTGACGTCACACAGTTTTGGCGGCAAAACGGAGGGGTCAGCGCCATATTGGCTTCCTAAAGGGCCTATACCACAGGCCAAAATACTCTTCTTTTACAAATTTCTCGCCACCTCGAGAACACTACACTCTCCCACATATATCAAACTGATGCCTGCGACGTAGAGAACGCTCGGGTAAAGTGGACATGACTCTTACAGCAGGCGTGGGAGAAATATAAGGGGGGGAACACCGTCACATACCCCTCCCCTTAAAATAAGAGTCATGTCTGGTTAGTGTATACAGGACAGAGCATCTGCTACTACGTTGTCTTTCCCACGGATGAGTTTAATCTCCAACCAGTACTCCTGCCGCCAATGCGAAACGCTCCTTACGTATCCGTCGACCGTTCCCATGGTCACTCCTGGTGTCCATTGTTCCTTCAGCATGGACAGAGGACTTCGCACCTCGTGTCCATACACCAGCTGGAAAGGTGAGAAACCTAAGGATTCTACCACCGCGTTACGTATGGCAAACAACGCGGGGTATACTGCCTCATCCCACTCAGCTCCCTGCTCTGCGCAGAACACACTCATCAGCATGCTGTCCTGTATATAAAAATGAGTGGCCCTCTCAGGACCAACACGTCCTTCATTGGCCTCATGAATCAATTCGGGGAACTCTATCTGTTGCAACTCTCCAAGACGAGTGCGGTTAACTCCGAGAGAACTGGCGTGGGTCACCTGTAACTCGCCATCCGGGCTGCCTTCGCCCTCCACTCGTTCTCTGGATCCCACGAAGAGGTAATCGATTTCCAGACTGTCGGACGTCTCCTCGTCAGCCCTATCAGATCCACACCCTCCGTGTCCGTCGCACTGCCTCGGAATCACAGCACAAACCGGGAACGCCACCGTGGCGATTCCTTTCTCGTCCCCACAGGCGTCTAACACTCCTCCTGTCTCCTTATAGTGCTCTATGCACTCCTCGCCCTTCATGAGGTTCGGGAGGACATATCCTCCACATGCGTCATTTCCGAGGATGACTTGTGCCTCCATCTTGGGCATTGATGCACAGACCCCCACCACTAGGGTCTGGCAGCCATAATCAGAATTCAGAGTCACCTGGTGTAGGGGCATCCGCACTGGGCATCCCACAGTGGTCACACTTGCCACCCCCACACTAGTACTCTCGTAACCCTCGGGGAACAGGGTTTCGCTCACCAGGGTAAAATCTGCCCCAGTGTCTCTTAATATTCTCACCGGAATGGGGTCTGCATCCCCCATCCTTATGGTTCCCTCACTCACGAATGGGTGAACTCTTTTCTCCCCACTCAGTACGGGTTCATCCCGCACCCTCTCGGCCATCTGGTCCTCGACCCTCACGAAAGCCACGTTCCCCCGCTGCTCAAGGTGTCTGCATTCCCGCGCGACGTGTCCGAATACTCCGCAGTTGTAGCAGCGGATCCTTCTTCTTCTGTGGATCTTCCTCGCGCCATTCGTCGACTCCTCCGTCTCGGCAACAACTCTTGAGCTCTTAGCTTGCGACTTCTTTACCGGCTCCACAGCACCCTTTGATCCTCCACTGTCTTCACTCGAGAGGTGGGACTCGGGAGAACTCGCTCCCGTCCTCCACCCATCCGTCCTTCCATATCTTCTACCATATCTGGAGTGTACCGGCGGTCGGTGCCGTCCCTCTCGGTGTGGTCGCAGGGCTTCTTCCAGCATGTCAGCTCTGTCGGCCGCGGCTCTCAGGTCCTTAATGTCCGCCTCCTTTACTCTAACCCTGATCTCAGGAGAGAGCACGGACATAAACTTCTCCATGACCATAAGCCTCTTGACCTCTTCAGCCGACTTCGCTCCTTCAGACTCTAGCCACTTCAGGAACTTTCTCTCCATGTCCCTCGGCGTCTCCGCATAAGATTTTCCTGGCGAACGGGTACATTCCCTGAATCTCTTCCTGTAACATTCCGGCGTGAGCTTGAAAGAATGGAGCACAGCTCTCTTTACAGCACCGTAGTTGGTACACTCTTGGAGGTCGAGCACATTGTAGGCTTCACGAGCTTCACCGGTGAACCAGCTCCGCCCACTCCGCCCTCGGCCACCTCTTCAAAGCAGCGACCCTTTCGAAGTGGTCGAAGACACCTTCAGCTTCGTTTGGTACAAAGACCGGCAAATCTCGCTCTCTCACTCGGCGGTCTTCCTGCTGTGGCGGAACAGGTGGAGCTAGCCCTAGCTCAGCTCGCTTCAGCTCCACCTCCTTGTTAGCTTCTATCTCCTGCTGTTTCAGCCTAGCTTCTAGCTCGCGTTCCTCTCGGCGCAACTGTGCCTCTCGCTCCTGTTCCTCACACTTCAGTTGCGCTTCTTCTCTCTTCAGCTGTGCTTCTCGCTCTTGTTCCTCACGCTTCAGTTGCACTTCCCGCTTCAGCTGTGCTTCTCGCTCTTGTTCTTCCTTGCGCAGCTGTGCCTCTCGCTCTTCTCTGCACAGCTGTGCCTCTCGCTCTTCTCTGCACAGCTGTGCCTCGCGTTCTTCTCTCCTCAGCTGTGCTTCCAGCTGCAGCTTCAATATTTCCAGCTTGACGCTGCGCCTGCTGCCGCTGGATCCCCTGCTGCATCCACCCATGCTCAGATGTTCTCCCATACTGACAGGTGTTTGTGGCCGTTCCTCCCCCAAAGCTTCATCTCATGCCCTGAGCTGTGCCATGATCTCCAGTCTTCTCTCTCCCACTTTGGAAGATCTCAACTTTATCCCAAAGTGGTCTGCTATCGATTGCAGCTGTGCCTTGGTGCACTCCTCCAGCACCTGCTCGTCTCTAGTATCAATGAACCTTGATACCTTATCATCCTCCATCTTGTGCTATGAGTGATACCCTGTACCTGATACCTAATACCACTGCAAAGTACCACAACTGCAACCTTTATCTTGATCGTAATCCTGGCGAGGTCGCCAATGTCGGGGTTCACCATAAGAGGGTGAGCAACAGTATACACAAGGTCACTCATCGTAGCCCTGCGGGTCTTCACTCTATCCTCGCGGCGACACTGTACGCCAGGAGAGTATCCCAGTCAATCCCAACCGGCCTCTGATCGAGAATGAGTGAGAACACAGCTTGTTCCCTTTGCAGCTGTGTGCCCGCCCCGGCAAGGGCTCTACTATTAACCACAAGGTCGCCAACTGGTGTTTCCTGTGTCCAGTAACACGTCAGTTGTTTCGTTGAATTGTGGTAACAGTGGCAAGAGCACACTCAATAGATCTGATATCAGGCAGGTATTTATTTCTATCACTCTATTTCCTTTCATGTATTATATAGCCACAAGAAATATGGAGGGGATGATACAAACGCCAAGGTATTTTGTGTTTTACTTAAAACTCAAGACATCACATCCGTATATCAACAAGTAAACAGCTATTTCATGCGTAAGTCGCTCGTTCCCACATATAATCATGAACTCGCTAAGCTGGGAATGCTTCCCCTCACGTCAATGTCAAAATCAGCTGGGCGACTCCCCCCCCCCCCCCCACTGCGCGATCTCTTACTGCACTTGTTTGTTTGCGAAATATGCCTGTCTTTAAATTCTCAAGGATCACTAAATGTTCAAACAACACAATATCTGCGACAATAGCAATAGAATGTAAATACTTCGCTGCACTGATCTTGAGCTCAATCAAACATTTCTATATTAATGAACACAATAATTCACTATCATGGTATAACACACTGCACCTCATTTAATGATAACGCATGCAAGTATATATTACTGGAGTTCTCAGTAATTCCTTTCGTGGGCGAATATTCAATTGATCACTGCACACATGAATGGTTATTCAATACACAAGCACAGACATATATATATATATAGATAAATCATAGATATCAATATTAGTAATAATATAGTTACTGGGCACATAGCCTAACACCAAATACTGGTACATTTATATATATATATATATTCTCTCACTAAAAGATCATATTAAAGTCTCATGAAAGACATTATCAACACAGTAAATTCATCAATTACTCTGGGTGCCTGCACACACCAATAATAATAATAGATACCATGAGTGCTCTATGTAGCCCTACTCTGCACACTTGTGCCTTACTGTGACATAGGTGAGCCTTGCTCACGACATACAAAATACTCTGGCTAAATAATATAGCTGACTAAAGAGGAATTGGGAGGGAAACTAGAATCACCTACTTCCACCATTCCTCTGGTGAGAGTTGAGTTGTAGCTCCTGGTCCAGGCTCGCGCCTCGTGTAGGGAACACGCCCACACACACCCTGTCGTGTCATCCAAGAACCCTATCAACGTCCCAAAATAAATGCGTCGTCTCCGTGTTCTGTCCTCCGTGGGTCCGTGCCCCTCCTCCACGTCTTGTAGGGTTGGAGTCGGTCTCCCGGCCGTCAACTTCTCCTCCCAACTACGGCTGCCAACCTACGTCTCGGCTGCAGTCGTACGGATTCCCAATTAGTATCTTCTTTCACTGCTTCCCAGTGGATTGGCACAGTCGCTACGTCGTCACTGTGAAGCTATCAGACGTCCCAGACGATACTGCCTAGACTTCACCTGCACAGCACCCGACCCTGGAGAA
This sequence comes from Procambarus clarkii, assembly GCF_040958095.1. NCBI lineage: Eukaryota > Metazoa > Arthropoda > Malacostraca > Decapoda > Cambaridae > Procambarus > Procambarus clarkii. The sequence goes on from NW_027189130.1 coordinate 654,841, forward strand.
CTTGGTGCTCAATATTCCGTCAATTCCCTCTTCGGTCCACACATGGAATGAAAGAAGACCTCTCGGCGTACTTGCAGACTACGGGTGACGCGTAAGATCCACGGGAGTGGCGTATTACTGTCAGATTGACAGGATCAACCTTCACACATTCGTCCACCTTGACCTGTCGTGTCAGATTGATTCCCTCACGGAGGATTGGCCCAGCCATTACGTCATCACTGTGAAGCTATCAGCCGTCGCTGCCTAGACTCCACTCTTGCACAACACCTGTCCATGGAGCACTTGATGCTCAATATACAGTCAATTCCTTCTCTGGTCCAACACATGAACGAAGGAAGACCCCACAGGTGCTGGCAGACCACGGGTGATGCGTAAATCCTCCGGAGACGGGGGTAAACTGTCCAACTGACAGGACCCCCCAGCGCACGTCCGACCTCCTTGACGTGCTGTCTTAGACTGATGGTGCCACCGCGGCGCGATGACCGGACCCCCCTTCCTTCGTGACGTCATACTTGCCAAGAGAGGTTTTCATTGGCTCCCTGTGCCACGTCGCTGTCGGTGACCAATCTGGCGCCACTGCCGTCACGCAGTTTAGGCGGCAAAACGGAGGGGCCAGCGCCATATTGGCTTCCTAAAGGGCCTATACCACAGGCCAAAATAATCTTCTTTTACAAATTTCTCGCCACCTCGAGAACACTACACTCTCCCACATATATCAAACTGATGCTCGCGACGTAGAGAACGCTCGGGTAAAGCGGACATGACTCTTACAGCAGGCGTGGGAGAAATAAAGGGGGGGAACACCGTCACAATATATATATATATATATATATATATATATATATATATATATATATATATATATATATATATATATATATATATATATATATATATATATGTTTTACTTCAAGATCAACATCATCGTGCTGTAATCTGTGAGAAGTCCTTGTGAAACGCTTTTAGGCATCAGATCATAAATGAAAGAAGGAGAAAATGAACTTTGGAGAGTTAATTTTTCAATTACCCCCGACAGTGAAGAAAAACATAAGAAATATTGTGAAGATTCTTGTTACAATTATTAATCTTACTCTTTTAGTCATATTCAACAATATATATATATATATATATATATATATATATATATATATATATATATATATATATATATATATATATATATATATATATATATATATATGTATATATATATATATATATATATATATATATATATATATATATATATATATATATTTATATATATATATATATATATATATATATATATTTATATATATATATATATATATATATATATATATATATATATATATATATATATATATATTTATATATATATATATATAAATATATATATATATATATATATATATATATATAAATATATATACATATATATATATATATATATATATATATATATATATATATATATATATATATATATATATATATATATATATATATATATATATATATATATATATATTGTTGAATATGACTAAAAGAGTAAGATTAATAATTGTAACAAGAATCTTCACAATATTTCTTATGTTTTTCTTCACTGTCGGGGGTAATTGAAAAATTAACTCTCCAAAGTTCATTTTCTCCTTCTTTCATTTATGATCTGATGCCTAAAAGCGTTTCACAAGGACTTCTCACAGATTACAGCACGATGATGTTGATCTTGAAGTAAAACATTCTTGTTTCCTCATGCAGAATCACTGGAAAAGCAGATTGTTTGTACTTTACATTCCCGAATACTGCACTGTTCATGGGGGAGGGGGTACTAGATATTCTAACCTTTTAGTGACATTAGTACTGGCTTCCGCAAAGTCGCCAGACTGCTTGTCAATACTTAAATTCGGTATTTCCTGCCGGAGGTACGATGCTCGGGTATTTCCATACCCAGGACCCCCACCCTTCCCTAAGGAACGAGTAGTGCACTTTCGTCTTTTCGAGGCCACAGGAGTTCACTTCATAGGTGCTATAACCCTATCTGGCACCAGGGATAAAATCCCTGTTAAGGCCTTGATTTGCCTTTATACTTGTGCCACCATTTATCCAGGTTTTCCACAGGTTTTTCTGCACGCAGATCTTGCCCTAATTTGATGATATCTGTCAACGGGTCCAATCTGGTGGCTTATGAAACATGCCTGAGTGAGATCTGGGACCACCCAGTTGTTCGCACTACTCTGAATGAACGGCAGTGCTACTGGAAATTTGTACCACCCAGAGCAACGTGGCATGGAGTGTTGAATGAGAGAATTGTTGGGACAGTGAAATGATGTATAAGGAAAACCTTGCAATGCTGAAAAACTAGAACTCCACACCGTTGTCATGGAAATTGAATCCAGAGGCAATAACCGACCGCTGACTTACCTTTCTGATGACATCTCACAACATGAGTCACTTAGTCCATCTCATTTGATGTATGGAGAACCTCTCAACTTTTTTGCGACCCTCACTGATGAGGACCCAAGAGATCCTTCTTACATTGGGGAGAGCGACTTTGTTCAGCGTCATAAAGATCTGTTGCGAATAATCAGTCGGTGGAATGAAGTTTGGAATCTGGAGTATTTAACTGCTCTGCATGATTATTAATATGGGGCTACCAACCCCTGTAACATAATACAGTTACAACCTGTCGATGTTGTTCTGGTGGACAGCGAAAGCACATGCTCAGAGTGGCCTATAGACCGTATTGTCTCTGTTCACCCAGATAGCCAAGGAATCTTGAAGATAGTAAAAGTGAAGTACAAAGCCACCACTTGCCTCATGTCAGTAGAAAAGCTAGCACTATTGGAGTTGGCTGGAGAAGAAGTAATGAAGAGACCTACACAACTCTCAACTATAATAAGGGACATCCATCCTGTATGTAATGCCACACACAAGTGCGCATTAAAATTAAAACAATATTTTAATAATTCTGATGAAGAGTAATAGTGTTCAGCGAGTCCTAAATAGTGGAATCCTACATGTATTCTCCCTCCCAGAATTATGTGGTCATTTCCCCCTCCTAGATTATTAAAATTTATTTAATTATTATTTAATTACATATAATCCAGGAAAATATATTTTCTGTTTCATAAAATTATTAAAATAAATTTGAAGTTAAATTTCTCCTAAATAGGAGGATGTAATTAATTTATATATATTCATTATGAAAGCATATGAACTGTGATGTCACCAAAATTATATGTAATAATCCGAATATGGGTCTATTTACAAATATTATTCATACAGTCATTTTCATTACATATATTTAACTAAAATATATAACAATAAATACAAAATCAATATCACTCCTTCCCTAAAAGTATAAATTATCTCTCAAACAAAACGAGAGTGAGGGAGGATTGAGAGAGCAGCCATATTATTTGCCAGGTCGAGTCACACGCTGTGTTTGTTCCCCGAGTTCTCGTAAAATCACGTGATATTTTAAAGTTATTCTTCACAACGACATCGTCAATTATCGGGAAGTATCTCGTTTCCGGTTCTAGCACAAAGTTTAGAGTGGCCATTCATTTTCTTACAAGTGTAAAGGCACTGCGGGCTCACCATAGCCCGTGTTACTTGGAACATTTTGTTCCAGGTAGCGAATCTTTAACAACAACAACATTACAAGTGTAGTTCATGGTTAGAGGTATGACCGGCAGCCGACCACAATGGGTAAGACTTTTCCACAAATAAATTTGTGGTATTTAACTGAATTTATATGTCTGTAAATGTTGCATGCATTTTTTACAATGTAACATTCTGGCAGGCTGAGGTTGGAACTACATTTAAACAGTGAGTTAAGGGTTTCTAAACTTAGACATATTGCGGCATGGAAGTGACGCCACAAGCCACATAGTCTATGTGGAAGTAACCAGCCTGTGGGACTCATACGTGTTCAGACTGGAGTAACAGCCTCTGAGCCAGATAAGCTGTTGCTCCATATAATAACTAAATCAATTCACTTATACAATTTAAATAACCAGAATTATTTACTTAGTTTAACTAACTGATTTAATTTAGTTTAGTTGAATTTAAATATAAAACCCCTATAGTCTGTGTGGATCTATATGTGTGAAATTTAAAAAATTCAGTCCACTAAGATTTCACTAAGCTTTTATGAAATAAATATTTAATTAGTATAATTTCACAATTTTACAATGTTGAATTAAATGAAATTAATAAAATTAATAAAACTTCCCCACAGGAGTGTAATTTGGTGCTAGTTGGCAATTGATGTGTTGCTTTGTTTGCTCTATGTATAATGCCTCGCCGATGTCCAGTCTGTTGTTGCTGACGATTATTTTGTTGTTTGTGAGTATATCTCTGGTGATGGTCTGGTTATGTTTAGTGAGTATATCTCTGGTGATGGTCTGGTTATGTTTAGTGAGTATATCTCTGGTGATGGTCTGGTTATGTTTTGTGAGTATATCTCTGGTGATGGTCTGGTTATGTTTTGTGAGTATATCTCTGGTGATGGTCTGGTTATGTTTTGTGAGTATATCTCTGGTGATGGTCTGGTTATGTTTAGTGAGTATATCTCTGGTGATGGTCTGGTTATGTTTAGTGAGTATATCTCTGGTGATGGTCTGGTTATGTTTAGTGAGTATATCTCTGGTGATGGTCTGGTTATGTTTAGTGAGTATATCTCTGGTGATGGTCTGGTTATGTTTAGTGAGTATATCTCTGGTGATGGTCTGGTTATGTTTAGTGAGTATATCTCTGGTGATGGTCTGGTTATGTTTAGTGAGTATATCTCTGGTGATGGTCTGGTTATGTTTAGTGAGTATATGTTCTTCAGTAGGTCCTTGCTGCTTGTACAGTGTTAGGCGTTTTAAAAGGGATGTTGTTGCTTTCCCAATATATTGAATTCGTTGGAGCTGACAGTCTCAAAGTGGTCATGTGAAGGCATAAAATATTGGACTCTTTCAAGGAGTTTTGTTTGGTATCAGGAGAGCTCCTCATGAGCAAGTTGGCAGTCTCCTTGCTCTTATGATATATCTATTTAATTAGTTCAATCTTCTAATATTTGGGACTTGCCAAAATATTGAGCATTACACAGCTAACAGTCACAAATGGGGCTGGTAAAGAAATAGACGACTTTGTTTTTTTTAAAACGACTCTTTCAAGTCGTTCCACTTGTGATAGGATTTTTTTTCATTAGAATAAATAATTTCTTTCCGTTTTAGATTCTATTTATATTTTCTCGAGCACTCACAAACAATTCAATTCCCCAATACCGTAACAAGTATCGTTACTAAGGTTATTATTATTACAATAATTGTTAAATTAATCATAGCACGTTAAAAAAAATGGTGAATAGCCTCAGAGAAATGCAAAATTTCTTTCCACTAACAGTTACTTTCATGCTATTGTTTCTCTGCCGGCAGGAAATACAGCTCTTCACGTGGCAGTGGAAGCTGGCAGCGTAGAGGCTGTGTACGGCCTGCTGAAGTTCTGCCCGAATCTCTCCCTCCGTTACTCCCAAAGTTTGTGCCAAACTACATTTTGTAGAGAATCTATTAATGCACAGTTTTTTCATTGTATGTTTCCTATTAGGTTTTATATTTTATGCATCCGAAGAGATCCAACGATTTTTTGTTACCTTGTTGTGCCTGAACATCCAGAAGTTTCGTAGAGTTACATGAGTGTCATACATAAGTGTGATAGGCCTAGCTTTATTTGGTAAGTAGAATGTTTTTGAAAATCTCTTGGTTGAAACATCTGCAGGTCTTCATTAGTTTTAGCAGCATCAACTCCTCACTACAGCTGAAATTTGTATATTTGATTTTTCATTGGAGGGTATGAGGTATCTGGGGTGTGTCATGGTTAGTGTTCTCTCAGCTACTGCTACTGACATACACATACAACCATACCTGATGGCATCAGCAGTGACGGGAGACATGTTGGTCAACATGTGCACTGAAGCAGAGTACAACCCTATTTACAAACCAGTATTCCCCTGTAATGTAGTGAAGGGCCAAGAAAAGAGATGATGGTGCACAGAAGGGGAATGATTTTTCTTGTATGTAAAGGGGCGGATATTTAATCAATCTAATAAGAAAAAAATAAATAAATTACACAGTGTAAGTCCATAACAAAATGATATTGCCCTGCACACAAAGTAGGAACTCAGCGGGGACATGACCCCCACTACACAGAATGTAACACAAAATGAGGTACCCTGGCAGACCTAGCACTCAGACCAGCCATACTGAATGCCAACAAATTATCTAGCTGGGACAGCCACATCGTACAGAAAGATGCAACAACTTTGCTGGAGGCAACACTAACTCCCTGTGATCATGCTCACCTCACATCTATGCAGGCTCCCCATGCAGGGGACGTTATTTTGGGAGTCCCTATGACTGTGAAGGGCACACGTTTTGATCCTCAGCAACTCTGTATTGCAGACGTCCTCCGCTTTTCTACCCCAAACCACATTGTATGTAGGTGTATTTGCAGTGAGGCAGATGCAGACGAATATGGATCACACAGCCTGCGCTGCAGAAAATAAGTGGGTTGGCACTCAAGACCCGACTTAGTCAACGACATTAACAAGAGCCTTACATCTTCCCAGTGTCCAGCAGAGAGCACAGTAACCTGATGAACTTTAACTTTCCTGCTCTTTCTGGTCGACCTGATGGAATCACACTACATCTATGGAGAAATGACTGATGAATGGTGTGAGTACATTCATATCCACTTTGGCAGCCACGTAATCCCCCTCTTTGTTGGTTAGGCAGGAGCTGCGGCAATACACAGTCACAAATCAATCAAGTACACAGAAATAGATCACCTTTACAATTTTGTTCTGAAAGGTTCTGAGACACGAGGTCCATAGGGAGAATGTGCAAGGTTTCTCAAGGGTTTTGGTCCCAGGCTCGCCGAAACAAGTGACCTTAGAGTGGCGAGCTTTCTTCTCCGTCGCCCCAGTGTGGAACCTTCTGTAACAGACGCCTGCAATAACTGACTCGGCCACGGTAGAACAAAAGGTGACCAGCCCAGAACTCGTCTAAGCTCTCTGAAAGGCTTTGGAGGCCCCAAACTGGGACCCATCCAGGGTTTTAGAGTTAACTCTACCACACTCGAGCCTTCAGTAATTGCGTTCTCACTCATACGCCTCGATAATGAACGGCATTACTGTAGGTGTTCAAAGGAAGCTTCTTTCATCATTCAGCAAGGTAACATGTATCTACAGATAGACGGAGTAACAATGGACTCCCCTCTTATAGTGCTATTTGCAACTTTTTACATTATAACAATCAAGGAAAGAGTCTTCAGTAATAGGCTAATGCCAAGTGAATACTGCCGTTATGTCGATGACATATTCTTAATAGTAAAAGACCTAGAAGAATTAATTGATATGTAAACCAATCTAGAAAGAGTGGTCAGGATTACGATTCACCCATGAAAATAGTGAAAATAACAGTCTGTCTTTCCTGGATATATTAATAATAAACATAGGAGCATTTCTGAGCACTGGTGTCTATACCAAGCATACAAACATAGGATTATGTTAAACAGTAGGAGTGAGTGACCCAAAAGATTCAAAGCCAGTGTTCTCAACACTTATATCCGTCGAGCCCTTACTCACTGCTCTGAATGGAGTAACGTGAGTAAGAAGTTTGAAAGGATAACACAGGTGTTGGTGAACAATGGATATAGCAACTATAAGATAAACACTAATATATAAGAAGACACTTGAACAGGTGGTATAATCATAAACAAAGAACAGAAACCACAACACCTCTAATAAAATTAAATTACAAATCCACCACGCAAAGTAAACATAAAGAAATAAGAAATAATCGACAAAGGAGTAAAACTCCTAAACAAAACTTAGACACAATCAATATACTATAAAACAAAGAAGATCATTAACCCCATTACAAACTGCCCGAATCCGACTGAGAACCATTTACAGATGTCGAACGTGGTATATATGTACACTTGCCCCCACGAAGGATAAAGCCTTCAGTCTAAGTACATAGGTATGCGTCGACCAAGCTGACAAGGCGTTTGACCCATCAACTTCAATCAGGTGCCCCTAAAAATCACATGAGACAAACCCATGACATCACACTAACAAGAGAAATACTGAATAAATATACTTACATATTACATAAAACCCTATATGTAAGCTTATAAATTCTAGAAGCCATTCACATAAAACGTTGAACAACCCACCATAAATACTCAAATAATAGAACTATTCACTCAACCCACCATGAGAGTGAGAACAAGACCGGAACGTGAAGATGCCAACGTTGATGACAATGCCCAAAAGGCTTCTCCCACTGATTGATTGATTGATAAAGATTAAGCCACCCAAGAGGTGGCACGGGCATGAATAGCCCGTAAGTGGTACAATTTTTTTTTCTCAGTATTCTGAGGTTGCATTTAACCATCAAGCTGTTTATCGCGGGCGAGGATACTGCTTCACGGTCTTTATGAGGGTGTCCAGCTGCTGGACACCTTTGTTGACCAGGAGAGTGGCTGTGTTGATGGCTTCAGGGTGGCCACTGCATGATTCAGGAACTCTTAAAGCTCTTCTAAGGTCATTGGTTGCTTCACATTCCAGAAGATAGTGAAGTAATGGCTTTTCTGTGACAGTTTGGCAGAAGATGCACTCTCTCTGTCGGGGTTCACCAATCTCCCAGTTGCATCTGTAACCTAGACGTAGTCTATATAGCCTAACTGCTATTTCCCTGTGGATTCCTTTTGGGATATTTAACCTTTCTAATTTGGTTGCCTGAAGATACCATGTTGCAGATGGCGAACCTTCAGCTATTCTCTGGTACAGGTAGGCTTTGTTGAGATGTGAGAGTTTTTTGGTGATGATGTTTTTTATGTTCTCTAGGCTGGGTTGAATTGTTTTATGTATCACTGGATGACGAGTTGCCAATTTAGCAGTTTCATCAGCTTTTTCATTTAATGGGATTCCAATATGGGATGGGATCCAGTTTAAAGTTATGTTGAGTCCTTTGCCTGTAGCGACTGCTCCAAGATACAAAATGGTGGTAATTATTTCCACATTATCTTTCCACTGTTTTTGTCCTAGTATTTGAAGTGCAGCTTTTGAGTCTGTGTGTATGATTGCATTTTGAGTGTTTTGTGCAATCACATATGCGAATGCCTGTTGTATGGCAAACAGCTCAGTTTGGGTTGATGATACTAGTCCTCCCAGTCTCCAATATGCCTGAACGCTGGTCGTGCAAAGAGCAGCGCCAGCACTCTCATTTTCTGTGTCCACCGATCCGTCTGTGAAGATGTGGGTGGCTCCTGCTACTGCTATGCTATACATTTGCTCTTCTATTATGCGCGTTAGGATTGTCGGATCATAAACAGCCTTTTTCATTGGGAGACTTTCTATTACTATTTTGAAAGTAGGCTCTTCCCACGGCGCGGAAGGAGTGTAATTCGGGTGTGAATGATCACCCTCTCTATCAAGAATCATGTTTTTTAAATGTAGTCTGTTTAGGACTTTTCCTGCTCTTGCAACCCAAGAGTTTCCATTGTTTTGGCCTAGTCCAACCACCAAGGTCTGCCGTACTGGGATTGGATCAGAAGAAATAATTATCTTACTGATAATTGTAGCTGTCCTTTGTGATATTCTTTCTTGTAGAGAGGGCAAACCCGTCTCCAGTCTAAGAGTTTCAAGCCTGGTCCACATGGGGGCTCCCAGTGCAGCTCTCAAAGCGTTGTTTTGGGCAACTTCAAGCTTTTTCCACTGTTGGTGTGATAGATTTGTGAGTGCAGGTGCGGCGTAATCGATCACTGATCTGACTGCCTGTACATAGTATGTGCGAAGGACTTGCAGATTGGCTCCTCCAGAATGGGAGGTTAGCGACCTGAGGATTGCCGTCCGGGCCACAGTTCGCTCTCTCAAGTAAGTGACCTCAGCATTAAAATTCATGTGTGTGTCCAGGATGATTCCTAGATACTGATAGGTGTCGACCCATTCTATTGGTTGACCCTGTACTGTGAGTTGGATGTTGGGCTTCGCTATTTTTATGGGCATGGCCTTTGACTTTGAGGGGTTGAGTTTGATCCCAATCTGTTTTGCCTCTTTACTGATGCAGTCTAAGCATTTGGGTGCAAGGCGCGCCGCATCCCTTCCTTCTATGATGATGACAAAGTCGTCCGTGTAGTTTAGCAGCCTGCAGTGATGTGGGAGTTTCAACCTCATTATTCTTTCCATTAAACAGTTGAAGAGAAGAGGGCTGAGAATACCTCCTTGCGGTGTACCATTTTCATGTCTTTTGTACTCAGAGACTGTGCCATGAAGTTTTACTCTTGCTTCTCTGTTTATGAGACAGTTTTTGGTCCAGGACAGCAGGTTGCCTCTGACCTCTTTGTCAATGAGGCAGCAGAGAATAGCTGGGGCGCTAGCCAGTTCAAAGACTTTTTCGAGGTCCAGGAATATCAGCATTCCTGGTCTGTCATTCATGTGGGCTAACAGAGTTGTAATACATTCCACTGTGCCAACCCCTCTTCTATAGGCATACATATCATGGTGCAGTTTAGGCATTTTCCACTCCAGTCTGTTGAGTGCCATTCTGTCAGCCGTCTTGGCTGCACAGCTTTGGAGTGAGATGGGCCTGGGATTAGCTGGATCTTTGGGTTTTGGGATCGGCACTATGTCTGCTCTATTCCAAGCAGAAGGTCTAGTTTGAGAAGTCCAGGCTAAATTAATTAACCTTAGGTATGCAGCGTCTCCCTCTGGGCCGAGGTTTCTAATAATTTTATAGGTTATTTTGTCGGCTCCAGGGGATGTATCCTTGGAGTTTTTCTTAGCCCGATTGAGCTCATCCAGTGTGAAGGGGGCATTAGTGTCAGAGACTTCTTCACATGCTGTAAGGATTCTGTGCCACCTTTCTTCCTCTAGTCTTGTCTGTACTGCTAATACATCTGGTGGAAGTTGATTGCTGGCTGCTCTCTCTGCAAACCTGGTTGCCAGTACTTCTGCTTCCTGTTGAGGATCCTTGGGGTGTGGAGCTTTAGGTGTTTTATTCCCTTTGGCCCGGTGAATTTGCTGCCACATCTCTCCGAGAGAGGTGTGTTCATTCAGGTGTGAACACCATTCCAGCCACTTTTGTTCTTTTATTTCTCTGGTCTCTCGATGTACATGTTCCTTGACCTGACAAAGTAAGATCCTGTTGCGGTCACTTGGCTGCTTTTTTTGTATAGCTTTCTTGTTCTATTGAGTCTATGGTTGAGTTCTTTGACACGTTCGCAATAGTACCAATGATCTTTATGGTGTCCGGTGGACTGTTTTTTCAGTGGGATTGAGTGGTTGGCTGCACTTTGAATCGCTTTGACAAATTCTTGTTCTCCCTGATTAATGTCTTCGGGAAGATCATAGTTTCTTTGCCACTCTGAAATGAGGTTTTGAAATCGGTCCCAGTTTTCTAAAGCAAAGTTCCAGGCTTCAGATGGAGGCGGAGGTGGGGTGGGTAGGTCTAACTGAAGATCAATTTGGACCCCATAGTGGTCGCTTGTCAGTGTGGGCTCAACTGACCATGTTGCTGCATCTCTTAGGGAGGCTGAAACGAAGGTTAGGTCTAATCTGCCTCCTTGGATGTGGGTAGGTTCATTCTTGTTTAGGATTTGTATTTCTGGAAGCTGGTCCAGTAGATGTGTAATGTGTATGCCGGCTTCATTTGTTTTGTTCGAGCCCAGTGCCAATCGATGATGGGCATTAAAATCTCCACAAATGATTGTGTTTGTTGTTGTCGCGTGTCCAAATAACACAAAGAGATCCATTTCGGCTTGTGGAGACCTGTACACATTGAACACTTCAAGTTTGTCGTGTCTTAGCTCAATGGTGACTCCCATTACCTCTGTTCCTGCTCCACAATTGGGTGGGCTGGTTATGGATTTGGAGATCAGGTCACATTTTACATAGATTGCACATCCCCTGGATTGCCCATTGATCCATGGAAGGAAGAAGCCTCGATAGCCTGAGATTTTAGGTTCTAATCCGGCTCGAAGCAAGCTCTCCTGTAGTATCAGGATGTCTATGCCCTTGGTTGCTGCTATGCATTGCAAGTGTTGCAATTTAGTGCGCAGTCCTTGCGCATTCCATTGCAGGATCTTTAGAATTCTAGGTTCTTGGAATTTGCTGATAATTCCGTGGTATCCATGGAGTCTGATGAACACGCCATGGAAGTTGCAATTGGTGTATAGGTTCTTAGTGAACCTGAAATTGACTCATCAGTGTCGCTTTCCGACGAGCTGGACTCTATCTGCTTTTTATGGGGGTGTCTCCTGCCCTGCTGTCTTGACGGTGTGGATATTACATCTTCGAATTTTTTGAGCTTGTGCTCAATTGTCTTCCGAGTCTCTGTGGTTTGTTTGATTCCATGTGAAGACAGCAGACTTTCGATCAACTCAGTGACCAAAGTTTTGAGCATTGGCCAGAGAGCGTCCAGTTCAGTGGGAGCACTATTTAATGTTGTGCAGGTTAGGGGCCTAGTGGCATTTAGACCCTTCTCGGTGGTAACTTTGGCACTGGAATTGCTACTCCTATTGGCCTCAGTGTGCTTGCTGGATGAAATGGGAGGCCGACTGCTTTGAACATGATTCTTGTGTCCTCCATCTTTCTTTTTGTCCTGTACTGTCTTCTCACCCTTCACCATGGCCGAAGGTGAAGGGCCGTGTGCCCCCTCTTCCTGAATGGGTAGACCCCACGAGGTTTTAGTGGGCATGGGAGCTGGTATTCGTTTTGGTGGGGGTTTCGGCTCCGCTGTAGGCGTGGTGGGGTTCGCTTGAAGCCTTTTGAGCCTTTCAGGGCATTTCAAGTTCCAGGCATGATGTGCCTTGGAACAATTTGGGCATTTTGCCTGAACAGGGTGGTTTGCCTTGAATTTATCAATACATGTTTTTGTATCATGGGGCTGGCTGCAGACTCCGCACCTCACTGGGCGTTGGCAGCCATCTTTGTGATGCCCAAATCTCTGACATCTAAAGCATCTTAGGGATTCTGGGGTGTAAGGCCTGTGTTGGAACACACCCCAGATTCCAAGGTCAAGTTCTCCGGGATCCGTCCTCTTACTGTGAGAAGGACTTGTCGAGTTTCCTGTTTTGTGGTTCGTACTTGGCATCTCTCTGCTGACACCACATAGTTCAGCTTTTCGAGATGGCCAAGGGCCATATGCAAGGGATAGTGGAGGACAATGATTTTACTTATTTTATCCTCTGGTTTCAGTTCCTCACATTTTGCGTATTTTTTTAGAATCGTAGCGGCCGACTCGTCTTTAGGCCTCAGAATGTATTCTCCCTTACTTGCTCTACCGCCAATGCACATATACGACACCCACTCGGTACAAGACCTCCTCATGGAGGCCACCTCACCAAACTCTAATGACAACATGGACATGTCAACTCGAAGCAAGTCTTAGCCAAAGAAAAAAACGAAAGACCTAGAGGCCTACACTAACCCACCGGCTCCATTACTGGTACAGCCAGCCCTCTGAGGCAGAAAACCACCATGAAGACCCCATCTATCCACAGATCTCTAATATTTGCTCTTGGTACTGGTAATGGCTCGAAAAAGCCCCCACATATGGGCTATTCATGCTTGTGACACCTTTAGTGTGGCTTAATCTTTATTTACAATCATCAATCCTGTTGGAAATATCAACAAATTCCAACAAACTGGGGGATTAAAAAAACTGCAATGGAAAGTGCAAGGGCTGCACACAGAATTGCAACATTTGCAATGCATTGCAGCAACCAAAGGCATACACATCCTGCTACTACAGGAGACCTTGCTTCGAGGCGGATTAGAACCTAAAATCTCAGACTATCAAAGCTTCTTCCTTCCATGGGTCAACGGGCAATCCAGGGGATGTGCCATCAATGTGAAAAGTGACCTGATCTCCAAGCCTATAACCAGCCCACCCAACTGTGAGCCAGGGACAGAGGTGATGGGAGTATCCATTGAGCTAAGACATGACAAACAGGAAGTTTTTAATGTTTACAGGTCTCCACGTGCTGAAATGTATCTCTCAGTGTTATTTGGACACACGACAACCTTAAACACCATAGTTTGTGGTGATTTTAATACCCATCATAGATATATTAGACGAGGAGGGGGAGTAGCCATATATGTTAGGGACAATTTAAAATGTAGTCTAGAAGAGGGAATCAAAACTGAGCTAGACACAGAAACTATTTGGATAGAATTAAACGAAAAAGCAAATAATATTATAATAGGAGTTATATATAGGCCACCAAATTTAGACAGAATGGAAGCAAAGCATCTATGGGATAAAATATCTAGAGCATCTAGATCTAACAGTATTTATGTCATGGGTGACTTTAATTTTAGTGGAATAAACTGAACAAAACTGAAATGGTCAAAGGATTGGCAAATGCAGTTTAATGCTGATAAATGTAAAGTTCTGAGGCTAAGTAATGATGATAGAGTTACAAGATACGAGCTAGATGGTGTTGAGATTGCGAAGTCGGATTGCAAAAGGGATCTGGGAGTTATGATTAGTAAGAATTTAAAACAAAAGGATCAATGCATAAATGTTCGTAATAAGGCGAATAGGACACTGAGATTTATTAATCAAAGCGTTAGTAACAAGACACCTGGTGTGGTTCTTAAGCTATATCTTGCTCTAGTTAGGCCCCATTTAGATTATGCAGTTCAGTTTTGGTTGCCATATTATAGAATGGATATAAATTCACTTGAACGTGTCCAGCGTAGGATGACTAAGTTAATTCCCCAAATTAGAAATCTTTCATATGAAGAAAGATTAACAAAGCTTAAGTTGCATTCACTGGAAAGGCGAAGAGTTAGGGGTGACATGATAGAGGTTTACAAGTGGATGAATGGACATAACAGGAGGGATAATAATAGGGCATTAAAAATATCAACACAAGACAGAACACGAAACAATGGGTATAAATTGGATAAGTTTAGATTTAGGAAAGACTTGGGTAAATACTGGTTCAGTAACAGGATTGTTGATTTGTGGAACCAATTGCCGCGTAACGTGGTGGATGTGGAGTCCCTCGATTGTTTGAGGTCCCTCAAACTACTCGAAAGGAAAAGGGAGGATCGAAGCGAATTTTGGTTGTGGGAGATTCCCAGGTGAGGTATTTAGACAGAACGTTTTGTGCCAGAGATAGGGGGAACAGATTAAGGGTTTGGTACCCGGGAGCTGGAATTGGTGATATTGTTGGAAACATGAATGATATTATGACAGGAAATGGGAACAAACCCATTATTTGTATTAGTGCAGGGGGTAATGATGTTGGACGAGTTAGGAGTGAAGAACTAATACAGAGATTCAGGACAGCCATTGAATTAGTTAGGAGCAAGGGAGGAATCCCGATCATATGTGGCATTCTTCCAAGAAAGGGAGTGGAAAATGAATGGATGTCAAGGGCACTTGGTGTCAATTGCCGGCTGGAAAGATATTGCAGATCAAATGCAATATCTTTCATAGACAACTGGGAACACGTCTATGGAAGAAATGAAATGTATGCTCGTGATGGGGTGCATCTATCGAGAGCTGGGGTTGTTGCTGTTGCGAACTCGTTGGAAGAAGTGGTTACAGGTGTTTGTTTGGATTTAAACTGTTAGTAGATAGAGTATGGGAATTGATTTGGAGGAAGGAGATAATAAAAGTATGTGTTTGTGGGAGAAAGGAATTGGCAAAATGATCAGGGAAAGAGAAGGGCCTCAAAATAACAATTCACTTAGGGTATATTACACTAACAGTAGAAGTCTAAGAAATAAAATTAACGAATTAAATGCTCTTGTCTGCACAGAAAAAATAGATATTATTGCACTTACCGAAACGTGGATGAATGTAGAAAATAGAGAACTATTAGCTGAATATCAAATAAATGGATTTAAACTATTTCACACAGATAGATATATTAGACGAGGAGGGGGAGTAGCCATATATGTTAGGGACAATTTGAAATGTAGTCTCAAAGAGGGAATCAAAACTGAGCCACACTCAGAAACTATTTGGATAGAAATATACGAAAAAGCAAATAATATTATAATAGGAGTTATATATAGGCCACCAAATTTAGACAGAATGGAAGCAAATCATCTATGGGATGAAATATCTAGGGCATCTAGATCTAACAGTATTTACGTCATGGGTGACTTTAATTTTAGTGGAATAAACTGGTTGAACAAAACAGGGAATAGTGAAGCAGAAGATTTTCTAGAATTAATTGACGATTGCTTTCTTACGCAACACATTAAGGAACCAACACGGGAAAATAATATTTTAGATTTAGTGTTAACTAACAGGGAAACACAAATTAATGACATCGAAATAGGGAGTGAGCTAGGGAACAGTGATCACAAAGAAATCAGATTTAGCATAGAATGGAATAGACCTGTAGGAGAAAATTCTGTTAAAGTGCCAGATTTTCGAAAAACTGATTTTAATAGCCTAAGAAATTCTTTGGGTCAAATTGATTGGAAAGTCTTGGGTATGGGGTGGGTACCGGTCTTGGAGCGAGACATGAACCCAGCGATAGGTGACGTAAATGGGGATTTCAATGTGGATTCAATATATAACTTATTTAAGAATATTCTAAACAAAGCACAGGAACGTAGTATACCATACAAATTGAATAGATCGAATACTAATGACCCAAAGTGGATAACAAAGAATTTGAAGAACCTTATAGGTAAAAAGAGAGCTTGGTACAAAAGGATTAAAAATGGGGAGGTCACTTTAGAACAGGAATTCATACAACTGGTTAGAAATGTTAAAAAAGAGATAAGGAAAGCAAAAAGAAACTATGAAGTTCGTATAGCAGGGCAAGCAAAGACAAATCCTAAAGGGTTTTTTCAGTTATATCGTACTAAGACTAGGGAAAGGATAGGTCCATTAAAAACTGAGACAGGTCAAATAACAGATAGTGATGAAGAGATGAGTAGTATTTTTAATAATTATTTTGTATCTGTATCTACTAAAGAGGAACTTAACAATATGCCTTCAGCCGAACAAGTCTATGTGGGTGGGGACGAGGACAGGTTGGCGAGTTTAACAGTTAGCAGGGAAGATGTTCTTAAACAAATAGTAAAACTGAAACCAAACAAATCCCCAGGGCCGGATGAAGTGTTTGCCAGGGTGCTTAAAGAATGCAAAGAGGAGCTTTGTGACCCACTGTCAACCATATTTAATAAATCAATAGACTCAGGCAGAGTGCCAGAGTTTTGGAAAGTTGCTAATGTGATACCAGTTTTTAAGAAAGGAGATAGATCACTTGCGTCTAACTATCGACCAATTAGCCTAACGTCTATTGTGGGAAAGTTACTCGAATCTATAATAGCAAATAAAATTCGTCTTCATCTTGAAAAACATAAATTAATAATTGAGTCGCAACGTGGTTTTATAAATGGCCGTTCATGTTTAACAAATTTGTTATCTTTTTATTCTAGCATAGTTGAGGCAGTTGATAGTGGTAAGGATTGTGATGTTGTGTACCTTGACTTTAGCAAATCTTTTGATACAGTGCCACATGAAAGACTGATTAAAAAGATAGAGGCTCATGGTATTGGGGGTGCTATATTAAACTGGATTAGGGCATAACTATACCAAAGGAAACAGAGAGTTAGTATAAATGGAGTCAAGTCAGAGTGGGAAAATGTTGTAAGTGGAGTGCCTCAAGGCTCTGTCCTTGGACCTCTGTTGTTTATAATATATATAAATGATTTAGATTCAGGTTTGAGTAGCAACATTAGCGTTAGTAACAAGACACCTGGTGTGGTTCTCAAGCTCTATCTTGCTCTAGTTAGGCCCCATTTAGATTATGCAGTTCAGTTTTGGTCGCCATATTATAGAATGGATATAAATTCACTTGAACGTGTCCAGCGTAGGATGACTAAGTTAATTCCCCAAATTAGAAATCTTTCATATGAAGAAAGATTAACAAAGCTTAAGTTGCATTCACTGGAAAGGCGAAGAGTTAGGGGTGACATGATAGAGGTTTACAAGTGGATGAATGGACATAACCGGGGGGATATTAATAGGGTATTAAAAGTATCAACACAGGACAGAACACGAAACAATGGATATAAATTGGATAAGTTTAGATTTAGGAAAGACTTGGGTAAATACTGGTTCAGTAACAGGGTTGTTGATTTGTGGAACCAATTGCCGCGTAACATTGTGGAGGTGGGGTCCCTCGATTGTTTCAAGCACGGGTTGGACAAGTATATGAGTGGGATTGGGTGGTTATAGAATAGGAGCTGCCGCGTATGGGCCAATAGGCCTTCTGCAGTTACCTTTGTTCTTATGTTCTTATGTTCTTATGTTCATTTGCAAATTTGCCGATGATACGAAAATCGGTAGGGAAATTAATTCGGAGGAGGACTCACTATCACTTCAAGTTGATCTAGATAGGGTTTTGAAATGGTCAAAGGATTGGCAGATGCAGTTTAATGCTGATAAATGTAAAGTTCTGAAGATAGGTAATGATGATAGAGTTACAAGATACGAGCTAGATGGTGTTGAGATTGCGAAGTCGGATTGCGAAAGGGATCTGGGAGTTATGATTAGTAATAATTTAAAACAAAAGGATAATTGCATAAATGTTCGTAATAAGGCAAATCGGACACTTGGATTTATTAATCGCAGCGTTAGTAACAAGACACCTGGTGTGGTTCTCAAGCTATATCTTGCTCTAGTTAGGCCCCATTTAGATTTTGCAGTTCAGTGTTGGTCGCCATATTATAGAATGGATATAAATTCACTTGAACGTGTCCAGCGTAGGATGACTAAGTTAATTCCCCAAATTAGAAATCTTTCATATGAAGAAAGATTAACAAAGCTTAAGTTGCATTCACTGGAAAGGCGAAGAGTTAGGGGTGACATGATAGAGGTTTACAAGTGGGTGAATGGACATAACAAAGGGGATATTAATAGGGTATTAAAAGTATCAACACAAGACAGAACACGAAACAATGGGTATAAATTGGATAAGTTTAGATTTAGGAAAGACTTGGGTAAATACTGGTTCAGTAACAGGGTTGTTGATTTGTGGAACCAATTGCCGCGTAACATTGAGGAGGTGGGGTCCCGCGATTGTTTCAAGCATGGGTTGGACATGTATATGAGTGGGATTGGGTGGTTATAAATAGGAGCTGCCTCGTATGGGCCAATAGGCCTTCTGCAGTTGCCTTTGTTCTTATGTTCTTATGTTTCTAGCGCGGGTTGGACAAGTATATGAGTGGGATTGGGTGGTTATAGAATAGGAGCTGCCTCGTATAAGAACATAAGAACAAAGGCAACTGCAGAAGGCCTATTGGCCCATACGAGGCAGCTCCTATTTATAACCACCCAATCCCACTCATATACATGTCCAACCCATGCTTGAAACAATCGAGGGACCCCACCTCCACAATGTTACGCGGCAATTGGTTCCACAAATCAACAACCCTGTTACTGAACCAGTATTTACCCAAGTCTTTCCTAAATCTAAACTTTTCCAATTTATACCCATTGTTTTGTGTTCTGTCTTGTGTTGATACTTTTAATACCCTATTAATATCCCCTTTGTTATGTCCATTCACCTACTTGTAAACCTCTATCATGTCACCCCTAACTCTTCGCCTTTCCAGTGAATGCAACTTAAGCTTTGTTAATCTTTCTTCATATGAAAGATTTCTAATTTGGGGAATTAACTTAGTCATCCTACGCTGGACACGTTCAAGTGAATTTATATCCATTCTATAATATGGCGACGAAAACTGAACTGCATAATCTAAATGGGGCCTAACTAGAGCAAGATATAGATTAAGAACCACACCAGGTGTCTTGTTACTAACGCTGCGATTAATAAATCCAAGTGTCCGATTTGCCTTATTACGAACATTTATGCATTGATCCTTTTGTTTTAAATTCTTACTAATCATAACTCCCAGATCCCTTTCGCAATTCGACTTCACAATCTCAACACCATCTAGCTCGTATCTTGTAACTCTATCATCATTACCTAACCTCAGAACTTTACATTTATCAGCATTAAACTGCATCTGCCAATCCTTTGACCATTTCAAAACCCTATCTAGATCAACTTGAAGTGATAGTGAGTCCTCCTCCGAATTAATTTCCCTACGATTTTCGTATCATCGGCAAATTTGCAAATATATTATAAATATATATTATAAACAACAGAGGTCCCAGGACGGAGCCCTGAGGCACCCCACTTACAACATTTTCCCACTCTGACTTGACTCCATTTATACTAACTCTCTGTTTCCTTTAAGAACATAAGAACATAAGAACAAAGGCAACTGCAGAAGGCCTATTGGCCCATACGAGGCAGCTCCTATTCTATAACCACCCAATCCCACTCATATACTTGTCCAACCCGTGCTTGAAACAATCGAGGGACCCCACCTCCACAATGTTACGCGGCAATTGGTTCCACAAATCAACAACCCTGTTACTGAACCAGTATTTACCCAAGTCTTTCCTAAATCTAAACTTATCCAATTTATATCCATTGTTTCGTGTTCTGTCCTGTGTTGATACTTTTAATACCCTATTAATATCCCCCCGGTTATGTCCATTCATCCACTTGTAAACCTCTATCATGTCACCCCTAACTCTTCGCCTTTCCAGTGAATGCAACTTAAGCTTTGTTAATCTTTCTTCATATGAAAGATTTCTAATTTGGGGAATTAACTTAGTCATCCTACGCTGGACTCGTTCAAGTGAATTTATATCCATTCTATAATATGGCGACCAAAACTGAACTGCATAATCTAAATGGGGCCTAACTAGAGCAAGATATAGCTTGAGAACCACACCAGGTGTCTTGTTACTAACGCTGCGATTAATAAATCCAAGTGTCCGATTTGCCTTATTACGAACATTTATGCATTGATCCTTTTGTTTTAAATTCTTACTAATCATAACTCCCAGATCCCTTTCGCAATCCGACTTCGCAATCACAACACCATCTAGCTCGTATCTTGTAACTCTATCATCATTACCTAACCTCAGAACTTTACATTTATCAGCATTAAACTGCATCTGCCAATCCTTTGACCATTTCAAAACCCTATCTAGATCAACTTGAAGTGATAGTGAGTCCTCCTCCGAATTAATTTCCCTACCGATTTTCGTATCATCGGCAAATTTGCAAATGTTGCTACTCAAACCTGAATCTAAATCATTTATATATATTATAAACAACAGAGGTCCCAGGACAGAGCCTTGAGGCACTCCACTTACAACATTTTCCCACTCTGACTTGATTCCATTTATACTAACTCTCTGTTTCCTTTGGTATAGCCATGCCCTAATCCAGCTTAATATAGCACCCCCAATACCATGAGACTCTATTTTTTTAATCAGTCTTTCATGTGGCACTGTATCAAAAGCTTTGCTAAAGTCAAGGTATACAACATCGCAATCCTTACCACTATCAACTGCCTCAACAATGCTAGAATAAAAAGATAACAAATTTGTTAAACATGAACGGCCATTTATAAAACCATGTTGCGACTCAATTATTAATTTATGTTTTTCAAGATGAAGACGAATTTTATTTGCTATTATAGATTCGAGTAACTTTCCCTTATAGATTCGAGTAACTTTCCCTTTGGTATAGCCATGCCCTAATCCAGCTTAATATAGCACCCCCAATACCATGAGACTCTAACTTTTTAATCAGTCTTTCATGTGGCACTGTATCAAAAGCTTTGCTAAAGTCAAGGTACACAACATCGCAATCCTTACCACTATCAACTGCCTGAACAATGCTAGAATAAAAAGATAACAAATTTGTTAAACATGAACGGCCATTTATAAAACCATGTTGCGACTCAATTATTAATTTATGTTTTTCAAGATGAAGACGAATTTTATTTGCTATTATAGATTCGAGTAACTTTCCCACAATAGACATTAGGCTAATTGGTCGATAGTTAGACGCAAGTGATCTATCTCCTTTCTTAAAAACTGGTATCACATTTGCAACTTTCCAAAACTCTGGCACTCTGCCTGACTCTATTGATTTATTAAATATGGTTGACAGTGGGTCACAAAGCTCCTCTTTGCATTCTCTAAGCACCCTGGCAAACACTTCATCCGGCCCTGGGGATTTGTTTGGTTTGAGTTTTACTATTTGTTTAAGAACATCCTCCCTGGTAACTGTTAAACTCGTCAACCTGTCCTCGTCCCCACCCACATAGACTTGTTCGGCTGAAGGCATATTGTTAAGTTCCTCTTTAGTAAATACAGATACAAAATATTTGTTAAAAATACTACTCGTCTCTTCATCACTATCTGTTATTTGACCTGTCTCAGTTTTTATTGGACCTATCCTTTCCCTAGTCTTAGTACGATATAACTGAAAAAAACCCTTTAGGATTTGTCTTTGCTTGCCCTGCTATGCGAACTTCATAGTTTCTTTTTGCTTTCCTTATCTCTTTTTTAACATTTCTAACCAGTTGTACGAATTCCTGTTATAAAGTGACCTCCCCATTTTTAATTCTTTTGTACCAAGCTCTCTTTTTACCTATAAGGTTCTTCAAATTCTTTGTTATCCAATTTGGGTCATTAGTATTCGATCTATTCAATTTGTATGGTATACTACGTTCCTGTGCTTTGTTTAGAATATTCTTAAATAAGTTATATATTGAATCCACATCGAAATCCCCATTTACGTCACCCATCGCTGGGCCCATGTCTCGCTCCAAGACCGGCCCCCACCCCATACCCAAGACTTTCCAATCAATTTGACCCAAAAAATTTCTAAGGCTATTAAAATCAGCTTTTCGAAAATCTGGCACTTTAACAGAATTTTCTCCTACAGGTCTATTATATTCTATGCTAAATCTGATTTCTTTGTGATCACTGTTCCCTAGCTCACTCCCTATTTCGATGTTATTAATTTGTGTTTCCCTGTTATTTAACACTAAATCAAAAATATTATTTTCCCGTGTTGGTTCCTTAATGTGTTGCGTAAGAAAGCAATCGTCAATTAATTCTAGAAAATCTTCTGCTTCACTATTCCCTGTTTTGTTCAACCAGTTTATTGCACTAAAATTAAAGTCACCCATGACGTAAATACTGTTAGATCTAGATGCCCTAGATATTTCATCCCATAGATGCTTTGCTTCCATTCTGTCTAAATTTGGTGGCCTATATATAACTCCTATTATAATATTATTTGCTTTTTCGTATAATTCTATCCAACTAGTTTCTGTGTGTGGCTCAGTTTTGATTCCCTCTTTGAGACTACATTTCAAATTGTCCCTAACATATATGGCTACTCCACCTCCTCGTCTAATATATCTATCTGTGTGAAATAGATTAAATCCATTTATTTGATATTCAGCTAATAGTTCTCTATTTTCTACATTCATCCACGTTTCGGTAAGTGCAATAATATCTATTTTTTTCTGTGCAGACAAGAGTATTTAATTCGTTAATTTTATTTCTTAGACTTCTACTGTTAGTGTAATATACCCAAAGTGAATTGTTATTTTGAGGCCCTTCTCTTTCCCTAATCATTTTGCCAATTCCTTTCTCCCACAAACACATACTTTTATTACCTCCTTCCTCCAAATCAATTCCCATACCTCTATCTACTAACAGTTTAAACCCAAACAAACACCTGTAACCACTTCTTCCAACGAGTTCGCAACAGTAACAACCCCAGCTCTCGATAGATGCACCTCATCACGAGCATACATTTCATTTCTTCCATAGAAGTGTTCCCAGTTGTCTATGAAAGATACTGCATTTGATTTGCAATATTTTTCCAGCCGGCAATTGACACCAAGTGCCCTCGATAGCCATTCATTTCCTACTCCCTTTCTTGGAAGAATGCCACATATGATCGGGATTCCTCCCTTGCTCCTAACTAATTCAATGGCTGTCCTGAATCTCTGTATTAGTTCCTCACTCCTAACTCGTCCAACATCATTACCCCCTGCACTAATACAAATAATGGGTTTGTTTCCATTTCCTGTCATAATATCATTCATGTTTCCAACAATATCACCAATTCCAGCTCCCGGATAGCAAACCCTTAATCTGTTCCCCCTATCTCTGGCACAAAACGTTCTGTCTAAATACCTCACCTGGGAATCTCCCACAACCAAAATTCACTTCGATTCTCCCTTTTCCTTTCGAGCAGTTTGAGGGACCTGCGCTTCAGTGCTCCTCGTTACTTTGTCTTTGCCACCTCGTTGAACAACAGGTTCAACACAGCACTCGTCCTCTAATGCGTCAAATGCTTTAAAAGTCCTTAGGTGTAGGTTATTAGTTGTCGGTTTTGCCAAGGTCTTCTTAAGACCCCTGTCTTTCACAACTTGCCAAGACGAAGTCTTCTTAATACTGGTCCCGTCAGTCCTCCTTAATGAGGTCCCGTCAATACTGGCTATCCACCATTTTGTATCTTGGAGCAGTCGCTAAAGGCAAAGGACTCAACATAACTTTAAACTGGATCCCATCCCATATTGGAATCCCATTAAATGAAAAAGCTGATGAAATTGCTAAATTGGCAACTCGTCATCCAGTGATACATAAAACAATTCAACCCAGCCTAGAGAACATAAAAAACATCATCACCAAAAAACTCTCACATCTCAACAAAGCCTACCTGCACCAGAGAATAGCTGAAGAACATAAGAACATAAGAACAAAGGTAACTGCAGAAGGCCTATTGGCCCATTCGAGGCAGCTCCTATTCTATAACCACTCATATACTTGTCCAACCCGCGCTTGAAACAATCGAGGGACCCCACCTCCACCACGTTACGTGGCAATTGGTTCCACAAATCAACAACCCTGTTACTGAACCAGTATTTACCCAAGTCTTTCCTAAATCTAAACTTATCCTATTTATACCCATTGTTTCGTGTTCTGTCCTGTGTTGATACTTTTAATACCCTATTAATATCTCCCTTGTTATGTCCATTCACCCACTTGTAAACCTCTATCATGTCGCCCCTAACTCCTGAAGGTTCGCCATTAATATTTTAGATTTAGTGTTAACTAACAGGTAAACACAAATTAATGACATCGAAATAGGGAGTGAGCTAGGGAACAGTGATCACAAAGAAATCAGATTTAGTATAGAATGGAATAGACCTGTAGGAGAAAATTCTGTTAAAGTGCCAGATTTTCGAAAAGCTGATTTTAATAGCCTAAGAAATTTTTTGGGTCAAATTGATTTGAAAGTCTTGGGTATGGGGTGTGGGCCGGTCTTGGAGCGAGACATGAACCCAGCGATAGGTGACTTAAATGGGGGTTTCGATGTGGATTCAATATATAACTTATTTAAGAATATTCTAAACAAAACACAGGAACGTAGTATACCATACAAATTGAATAGATCGAATACAATAGGATCAATGACCCAAAGTGGATAACAAAGAATTTGAAGAACCTTATAGGTCAGTCAGTCAGGTGCAGTCACAGTGAGAGGTTGTGTTAGCTGGAGCTCCGATTCTAATAACATTATTATTGCAATAATGGAAGGATTAGTAAAAGATTTGGCGAGTCTGGTTGGAGCTCTGAGAGCAGTGATGGATTCCCTGCGGGAGGAGGTACGACGGCTATGACTTCGGGAGGAAACGAAGGAGGCCAGTGTTGACGGGACCTCATTAAGAAGGACTGACGAGACCAGTATTAAAAAGTCCTCGTCTTGGCAAGTTGTGAAAGACAGGGGTCTTAAGAAGACCTTGGCAAAACCGACAACTAATAGCCTACACCTAAGGACTTTAAACGCATTTGACGTATTAGAGGACGAGTGCTGTGTTGAACCTGTTGTTCAACGAGGTGGCAAAGACAAAGTAACGAGGAGCATTGAAACGCAGGTCCCTCAAACTGCTCGAAAGGAAAAGGGAGAATCGAAGCGAATTTTGGTTGTGGGAGATTCCCAGGTGAGGTATTTAGACAGAACGTTTTGTGCCAGAGATAGGGGGAACAGATTAAGGGTTTGCTATCCGGGAGCTGGAATTGGTGATATTGTTGGAAACATGAATGATATTATGACGGGAAATGGGAACAAACTCATTATTTGTATTAGTGCAGGGGGTAATGATGTTGGGCGAGTTAGGAGTGAGGAACTAATACAGAGATTCAGGACAGCCATTGAATTAGTTAGGAGCAAGGGAGGAATCCCGATCATATGTGGCATTCTTCCAAGAAAGGGAGTAGGAAGTGAATGGATATCGAGGGCACTTGGTGTCAATTGCCGGCTGGAAAGATATTGCAAATCAAATGCAATATCCTTCATAGACAACTGGGAACACTTCTATGGAAGAAATGGAATGTATGCTCTTGATGGGGTGCATCTATCGAGAGCTGGGGTTGTTGCTGTTGCGAACTCGTTGGAAGAAGTGGTTAGAAGTGTTTGTTTGGGTTTAAACTGTTAGTTGCTAGAGGTATGGGAATTGATTTGGAGGAAGGAGATAATAAAAGTACGTGTTTGTGGGAGAAAGGAATTGGCAAAATGATCAGGGAAAGAGAAGGGCCTCAAAATAACAATTCACTTAGGGTATATTACACTAAAAGTAGAAGTCTAAGAAATAAAATTAACGAATTAAATGCTCTTGTCTGCACAGAAAAAATAGACATTATTGCACTTACCGAAACGTGGATGAATGTAGAAAATAGAGAACTATTAGCTGAATATCAAATAAATGGATTTAAACTATTTCACACAGATAGATATATTAGACGAGGAGGGGGAGTAGCCATATATGTTAGGGACAATTTGAAATGTAGTCTCAAAGAGGGAATCAAAACTGAGCCACACACAGAAACTATTTGGATAGAATTATACGAAAAAGCAAATAATATTATAATAGGAGTTATATATAGGCCACCAAATTTAGACAGAATGGAAGCAAATCATCTATGGGATGAAATATCTAGGGCATCTAGATATAACAGTATTTACGTCATGGGTGACTTTAATTTTAGTGGAATAAACGGGTTGAACAAAACAGGGAATAGTGAAGCAGAAGATTTTCTAGAATTAATTGACGATTGCTTTCTTACGCAACACATTAAGGAACCAACACGGGAAAATAATATTTTAGATTTAGTGTTAACTAACAGGGAAACACAAATTTATGACATCGAAATAGGGAGTGAGCTAGGGAACAGTGATCACAAAGAAATCAGATTTAGCATAGAATGGAATAGACCTGTAGGAGAAAATTCTGTTAAAATGCCAGATTTTCGAAAAGCTGATTTTAATAGCCTTAGAAATTTTTTGGGTCAAATTGATTGGAAAGTCTTGGGTATGGGGTGGGGGCCGGTCTTGGAGCGAGACATGAACCCAGCGATAGGTGACTTAAATGGGGATTTCGATGTGGATTCAATATATAACTTACTTAAGAATATTCTAAACAAAGCACAGGAACGTAGTATACCATACAAATTGAATAGATCGAATACTAATGACCCAGAGTGGATAACAAAGAATTTGAAAAACCTTATAGGTAAAAAGAGAGCTTGGTACAAAAGGATTAAAAATGGGGAGGTCACTTTAGAACAGGAATTCGTACAACTGGTTAGAAATGTTAAAAAAGAGATAAGGAAAGCAAAAAGAAACTATGAAGTTCGCATAGTAGGGCAAGCAAAGACAAATCCTAAAGGGTTTTTTCAGTTATATCGTACTAAGACTAGGGAAAGGATAGGTCCATTAAAAACTGAGACATGTCAAATAACAGATAGTGATGAAGAGATGAGTAGTATTTTTAATAAATATTTTGTATCTGTATTTACTAAAGAGGAACTTAGCAATATGCCTTCAGCCGAACAAGTCTATGTGGGTGGGGACGAGGATAGGTTGACGAGTTTAGCAGTTACCAGGGAGGATGTTCTTAAACAAATAGTAAAACTCAAACCAAACAAATCCCCAGGGCCGGATGAAGTGTTTGCCTGGGTGCTTAAAGAATGCAAAGAGGAACTTTGTGACCCACTGTCTACCATATTTAATAAATCAATAGAGTCAGGCAGAGTGCCAGAGTTTTGGAAAGTTGCTAATGTGATACCAGTTTTTAAGAAAGGAGATAGATCACTTGCGTCTAACTATCGACCAATTAGCCTAACGTCTATTGTGGGAAAGTTACTCCAATCTATAATAGCAAATAAAATTCGTCTTCATCTTGAAAAACATAAATTAATAATTGAGTCGCAACATGGTTTTATAAATGGCCGTTCATGTTTAACAAATTTGTTATCTTTTTATTCTAGCATTGTTGAGGCAGTTGATAGTGGAAAGGATTGTGATGTTGTGTACCTTGACTTTAGCAAAGCTTTTGATACAGTGCCACATGAAAGACTGATTAAAAAGTTAGAGTCTCATAGTATTGGGGGTGCTATATTAAGCTGGATTAGGGCATGGCATGGTTAGGCTAATTGGTCGATAGTTAGACGCAAGTGATCTATCTCCTTTCTTAAAAACTGGTATCACATTAGCAACTTTCCAAAACTCTGGCACTCTGCCTGACTCTATTGATTTATTAAATATGGTAGACAGTGGGTCACAAAGCTCCTCTTTGCATTCTTTAAGCACCCTGGCAAACACTTCATCCGGCCCTGGGGATTTGTTTGGTTTGAGTTTTACTGTTTGTTTAAGAACATCCTCCCTGGTAACTGCTAAACTCGTCAACCTGTCCTCGTTCCCACCCACATAGACTTGTACGGCTGAAGGCATATTGTTAAGTTCCTCTTTAGTAAATACAGATACAAAATATTTATTAAAAATACTACTCATCTCTTCATCACTATCTGTTACCCGACCTGTCACAGTTTTTAATGGACCTATCCTTTCCCTAGTCTTAGTACGATATAACTGAAAAAACCCTTTAGGATTTTGTGAAATCCTGTGTGTAAGAGTTGTGAAAGACAGGGGCCTTAAGAAGACTTTGATAAAGCCGCCTTCAAACGCCATAGCAACTTCTAATTCATTTGACGTTTTGGAGGACGAGTGCTGTGGTGAGACTGCGGATCGCGCAAAAGGGAAAACAACGAAGAGCAAGGAAGCGCAGGCCCCTCATAGAGTAAAGGAAGTAGCTAAGCAAACCTTAGTTGTGGGAGATTCCCAGATAAGGTATTTGGATAGAGCGTTTTGTGCTAGAGATGGGGGGAACAGGTTAAGGGTTTGCTATCCCGGAGCTGGCATTGGTGATATTATAAACAACATGAATGATATTATGGCTGGAAATGGGAACAATCCCATTATTTGCATTAGCGTGGGAGGAAATGATGTTGGTCGAGTTTGGAGGTGAGGAACTGATTCAGAAGTATAAAACAGCCATAGAATTAGTTAGGAGCAAGGGAGGAATCCCGATCATATGTGGCATTCTTCCAAGAAAGGGAGTGGGAAGTGAATGGATATCGAGGGCACTTGGTGTCAATTGCTGGCTGGAAAGATATTGCAAATCAAATGCAATATCTTTCATAGACAACTGGGAACACTTCAATAGAAGAAATGAAATGTATGCTCGTGATGGGGTGCATCTATCGAGAGCTGGGGTTGTTGCTGTTGCGAACTCGTTGGAAGAAGTGGTTAGAGGTGTTTGTTTGGGTTTAAACTGTTAGTAGATAAAGGTATGGGAATTGATTTGGAGGAAGGAGGTAATAAAAGTATGTGTTTGTGGGAGAAAGGAATTGGCAAAATGATCAGGGAAAGAGAAGGGCCGCAAAATAACAATTCACTTAGGGTATATTACACTAACAGTAGAAGTCTAAGAAATAAAATTAACGAATTAAATGCTCTTGTCTGCACAGAAAAAATAGATATTATTGCACTTACCGAAACGTGGATGAATGTAGAAAATAGAGAACTATTAGCTGAATATCAAATAAATGGATTTAAACTATTTCACACAGATAGATATATTAGACAAGGAGGTGGAGTAGCCATATATGTTAGGGACAATTTGAAATGTAGTTTCAAAGAGGGAATCAAAACTGAGCCACACACAGAAACTATTTGGATACAATTAAACGAAAAAGCTAATAATATTATAATAGGAGTTATATATAGGCCACCAAATTTAGACAGAATGGAAGCAAAGCACCTATGGGATGAAATATCTAGAGCATCTAGATCTAACAGTATTTATGTCATGGGTGACTTTAATTTTAGCGGAATAAACTGGTTAGACAAAACAGGGAATAGTGAAGCAGAAGATTTTCTAGAAGTAATTGACGATTGCTTTCTTACGCAACACATTAAGGAACCAACACGGGAAAATAATATTTTAGATTTAGTGTTAACTAACAGGGAAACACAAATTAATGACATCGAAATAGGGAGTGAGCTAGGGAACAGTGATCACAAACAAATCAGATTTAGCATAGAATGGAATAGACCAGTAGGAGAAAATTCTGTTAAAGTGCCAGATTTTCGAAAAGCTGATTTTAATAGCCTAAGAAATTTTTTGGGTCAAATTGATTGGAAAGTCTTGGGTATGGGGTGTGGGCCGGTCTTGGAGCGAGACATGAACCCAGCGATAGGTGACTTAAATGGGGATTTCGATGTGGATTCAATATATAACTTATTTAAGAATATTCTAAACAAAGCACAGGAACGTAGTAAACCATACAAATTGAATAGATCGAATACTAATGACCCAGAGTGGATAACAAAGAATTTGAAAAACCTTATAGGTAAAAAGAGAGTTTGGTACAAAAGGATTAAAAATGGGGAGGTCACTTTAGAACAGGAATTCGTACAACTGGTTAGAAATGTTAAAAAAGAGATAAGGAAAGCAAAAAGAAACTATGAAGTTCGCATAGCAGGGCAAGCAAAGACAACTCCTAAAGGGTTTTTTCAGTTATATCGTACTAAGACTAGGGAAAGGATAGGTCCATTAAAAACTGAGACAGGTCAAATAACAGATAGTGGTGAAGAGATGAGTAGTATTTTTAATAAATATTTTGTATCTGTATTTACTAAAGAGGAACTTAACAATATGCCTTCAGCCGAACAAGTCTATGTGGGTGGGGACGAGGACAGGTTGACGAGTTTAGCAGTTACCAGGGAGGATGTTCTTAAACAAATAGTAAAACTCAAACCAAACAAATCCCCAGGGCCGGATGAAGTGTTTGCTAGGGTGCTTAAAGAATGCAAAGAGGAGCTTTGTGACCCACTGTCAACCATATTTAATAAATCCATAGAGTCAGGCAGAGTGCCAGAGTTTTGGAAAGTTGCTAATGTGATACCAGTTTTTAAGAAAGGAGATAGATCACTTGCGTCTAACTATCGACAAATTAGCCTAACGTCTATTGTGGGAAAGTTACTCGAATCTATAATAGCAAATAAAATTCGTCTTCATCTTGAAAAACATAAATTAATAATTGAGTCGCAACATGGTTTTATAAATGGCCGTGCATTTTTAACAAATTTGTTATCTTTTTATTCTAGCATAGTTGAGGCAGTTGATAGTGGTAAGGATTGTGATGTTGTGTACCTTGACTTTAGCAAAGCTTTTGATACAGTGCCACATGAAAGACTGATTAAAAAGTTAGAGTCTCATAGTATTGGGGGTGCTATATTAAGCTGGATTAGGGCATGGCATGGTTAGGCTAATTGGTCGATAGTTAGACGCAAGTGATCTATCTCCTTTCTTAAAAACTGGTATCACATTAGCAACTTTCCAAAACTCTGGCACTCTGCCTGACTCTATTGATTTATTAAATATGGTAGACAGTGGGTCACAAAGCTCCTCTTTGCATTCTTTAAGCACCCTGGCAAACACTTCATCCGGCCCTGGGGATTTGTTTGGTTTGAGTTTTACTGTTTGTTTAAGAACATCCTCCCTGGTAACTGCTAAACTCGTCAACCTGTCCTCGTTCCCACCCACATAGACTTGTACGGCTGAAGGCATATTGTTAAGTTCCTCTTTAGTAAATACAGATACAAAATATTTATTAAAAATACTACTCATCTCTTCATCACTATCTGTTACCCGACCTGTCACAGTTTTTAATGGACCTATCCTTTCCCTAGTCTTAGTACGATATAACTGAAAAAACCCTTTAGGATTTTGTGAAATCCTGTGTGTAAGAGTTGTGAAAGACAGGGGCCTTAAGAAGACTTTGATAAAGCCGCCTTCAAACGCCATAGCAACTTCTAATTCATTTGACGTTTTGGAGGACGAGTGCTGTGGTGAGACTGCGGATCGCGCAAAAGGGAAAACAACGAAGAGCAAGGAAGCGCAGGCCCCTCATAGAGTAAAGGAAGTAGCTAAGCAAACCTTAGTTGTGGGAGATTCCCAGATAAGGTATTTGGATAGAGCGTTTTGTGCTAGAGATGGGGGGAACAGGTTAAGGGTTTGCTATCCCGGAGCTGGCATTGGTGATATTATAAACAACATGAATGATATTATGGCTGGAAATGGGAACAATCCCATTATTTGCATTAGCGTGGGAGGAAATGATGTTGGTCGAGTTTGGAGGTGAGGAACTGATTCAGAAGTATAAAACAGCCATAGAATTAGTTAGGAGCAAGGGAGGAATCCCGATCATATGTGGCATTCTTCCAAGAAAGGGAGTGGGAAGTGAATGGATATCGAGGGCACTTGGTGTCAATTGCTGGCTGGAAAGATATTGCAAATCAAATGCAATATCTTTCATAGACAACTGGGAACACTTCTATAGAAGAAATGAAATGTATGCTCGTGATGGGGTGCATCTATCGAGAGCTGGGGTTGTTGCTGTTGCGAACTCGTTGGAAGAAGTGGTTAGAGGTGTTTGTTTGGGTTTAAACTGTTAGTAGATAAAGGTATGGGAATTGATTTGGAGGAAGGAGGTAATAAAAGTATGTGTTTGTGGGAGAAAGGAATTGGCAAAATGATCAGGGAAAGAGAAGGGCCGCAAAATAACAATTCACTTAGGGTATATTACACTAACAGTAGAAGTCTAAGAAATAAAATTAACGAATTAAATGCTCTTGTCTGCACAGAAAAAATAGATATTATTGCACTTACCGAAACGTGGATGAATGTAGAAAATAGAGAACTATTAGCTGAATATCAAATAAATGGATTTAAACTATTTCACACAGATAGATATATTAGACAAGGAGGTGGAGTAGCCATATATGTTAGGGACAATTTGAAATGTAGTTTCAAAGAGGGAATCAAAACTGAGCCACACACAGAAACTATTTGGATACAATTAAACGAAAAAGCTAATAATATTATAATAGGAGTTATATATAGGCCACCAAATTTAGACAGAATGGAAGCAAAGCACCTATGGGATGAAATATCTAGAGCATCTAGATCTAACAGTATTTATGTCATGGGTGACTTTAATTTTAGCGGAATAAACTGGTTAGACAAAACAGGGAATAGTGAAGCAGAAGATTTTCTAGAAGTAATTGACGATTGCTTTCTTACGCAACACATTAAGGAACCAACACGGGAAAATAATATTTTAGATTTAGTGTTAACTAACAGGGAAACACAAATTAATGACATCGAAATAGGGAGTGAGCTAGGGAACAGTGATCACAAACAAATCAGATTTAGCATAGAATGGAATAGACCAGTAGGAGAAAATTCTGTTAAAGTGCCAGATTTTCGAAAAGCTGATTTTAATAGCCTAAGAAATTTTTTGGGTCAAATTGATTGGAAAGTCTTGGGTATGGGGTGTGGGCCGGTCTTGGAGCGAGACATGAACCCAGCGATAGGTGACTTAAATGGGGATTTCGATGTGGATTCAATATATAACTTATTTAAGAATATTCTAAACAAAGCACAGGAACGTAGTAAACCATACAAATTGAATAGATCGAATACTAATGACCCAGAGTGGATAACAAAGAATTTGAAAAACCTTATAGGTAAAAAGAGAGTTTGGTACAAAAGGATTAAAAATGGGGAGGTCACTTTAGAACAGGAATTCGTACAACTGGTTAGAAATGTTAAAAAAGAGATAAGGAAAGCAAAAAGAAACTATGAAGTTCGCATAGCAGGGCAAGCAAAGACAACTCCTAAAGGGTTTTTTCAGTTATATCGTACTAAGACTAGGGAAAGGATAGGTCCATTAAAAACTGAGACAGGTCAAATAACAGATAGTGGTGAAGAGATGAGTAGTATTTTTAATAAATATTTTGTATCTGTATTTACTAAAGAGGAACTTAACAATATGCCTTCAGCCGAACAAGTCTATGTGGGTGGGGACGAGGACAGGTTGACGAGTTTAGCAGTTACCAGGGAGGATGTTCTTAAACAAATAGTAAAACTCAAACCAAACAAATCCCCAGGGCCGGATGAAGTGTTTGCTAGGGTGCTTAAAGAATGCAAAGAGGAGCTTTGTGACCCACTGTCAACCATATTTAATAAATCCATAGAGTCAGGCAGAGTGCCAGAGTTTTGGAAAGTTGCTAATGTGATACCAGTTTTTAAGAAAGGAGATAGATCACTTGCGTCTAACTATCGACAAATTAGCCTAACGTCTATTGTGGGAAAGTTACTCGAATCTATAATAGCAAATAAAATTCGTCTTCATCTTGAAAAACATAAATTAATAATTGAGTCGCAACATGGTTTTATAAATGGCCGTGCATTTTTAACAAATTTGTTATCTTTTTATTCTAGCATAGTTGAGGCAGTTGATAGTGGTAAGGATTGTGATGTTGTGTACCTTGACTTTAGCAAAGCTTTTGATACAGTGCCACATGAAAGACTGATTAAAAAGATAGAGGCTCATGGTATTGGGGGTGCTATATTAAACTGGATTAGGGCATAACTATACCAAAGGAAACAGAGAGTTAGTATAAATGGAGTCAAGTCAGAGTGGGAAAATGTTGTAAGTGGAGTGCCTCAAGGCTCTGTCCTTGGACCTCTGTTGTTTATAATATATATAAATGATTTAGATTCAGGTTTGAGTAGCAACATTTGCAAATTTGCCGATGATACGAAAATCGGTAGGGAAATTAATTCGGAGGAGGACTCCCTATCACTTCAAGTTGATCTAGATAGGGTTTTGAAATGGTCAAAGGATTGGCAGATGCAGTTTAATGCTGATAAATGTAAAGTTCTGAGGTTAGGTAATGATGATAGAGTTACAAGATACGAGCAAGATGGTGTTGAGATTGCGAAGTCGGATTGCGAAAGGGATCTGGGAGTTATGATTAGTAAGAATTTAAAACAAAAGGATCAATGCATAAATGTTCGTAATAAGGCAAATCGGACACTTGGATTTATTAATCACAGCGTTAGTAACAAGACACCTGGTGTGGTTCTCATGCTATATCTTGCTCTAGTTAGGCCCCATTTAGATTATGCAGTTCAGTTTTGGTCGCCATATTATAGAATGGATATAAATTCACTTGAACGTGTCAAGCGTAGGATGACTAAGTTAATTCCCCAAATTAGAAATCTTTCATATGAAGAAAGATTAACAAAGCTTAAGTTGCATTCACTGGAAAGGCGAAGAGTTTAGGGTGACATGATAGAGGTTTACAAGTGGGTGAATGGACATAACAAAGGGGATAATAATAGGGTATTAAAAGTATCAACACAAGACAGAACACGAAACAATGGGTATAAATTTGATAAGTTTAGATTTAGGAAAGACTTGGGTAAATACTGGTTCAGTAACAGGGTTGTTGATTTGTGGAACCAATTGCCGCGTAACATTGTGGAGGTGGGGTCCCTCGATTGTTTCAAGCGCGGGTTGGATAAGTATATGAGTGGGATTGGGTGGTTATAAATAGGAGCTGCCTCGTATGGGCCAACAGGCCTTCTGCAGTTGCCTTTGTTCTTATGTTCTTATGATTTGTCTTTGCTTGCCCTGCTATGCGAACTTCATAGTTTCTTTTTGCTTTCCTTATCTCTTTTTTAACATTTCTAACCAGTTGTACGAATTCCTGTTCTAAAGTGACCCAATTTTTAATCCTTTTGTACCAAGCTCTCTTTTTACCTATAAGGTTCTTCAAATTCTTTGTTAACCACTTTGGGTCATTAGTATTCGATCTATTCAATTTGTATGGTATACTACGTTCCTGTGCTTTGTTTAGAATATTCTTAAATAAGTTATATATTGAATCCACATCGAAATCCCTATTTACGTCACCTATCGCTGGGTTCATGTCTCGCTCCAAGTCCGGCCCCCACCCCATACCCAAGACTTTCCAATCAATTTGACCCCAAAAAAATCTTAGGCTATTAAAATCAGCTTTTCGAAAATCTGGCACTTTAACAGAATTTTCTCCTACAGGTCTATTCCATTCTATGCTGTTACGAACCCGGATCCAGCGTCCGTGCCTGGAGCAGTGACAAACACGCCATCTGTGGGTCAGCTCCCGAAACCCCCGCCAAACGAACGACGACACCTAGTGAGGACAGCGTGTACTGGCCTCGAGGACCAGTTTCCAGTCTGGTTCAGCGCTCAACACCGCCGCTCCTGACCTCTGGTGAGGTGGTGCTCCGACGACAGCGCCATCTATGGACTGGATATGTCGGGCGTTTGTATCTGAGCCTGTGAGTGTGGTGTATTAGTGTCCCGGTTATTAATGACGTGTCTGCTTACAGAGCCGACCTAGGACCACTGTGTTGAAGGTGTAGTCAGTCTACCCGAGGCAGCCAGTCTCCATACTGTCCAGTTTGCTGCAGCTGTTGTGACGTCGTCCCCCCGGAAGAACACTGTGGTGTGTTAAGCCTGCCAGTGGAGTGGCAGTGGAAGGATTTACCCGGGACCGACGGTTGGAGACGATAATCCACTGGGGTATTGAGGACAGGAGGGTGATTGGTGATATCACACGAGACTCCTGTCTAGGGCGTACCCCTTTTATCGTTCGTGGAGTGGCCGTGCCAGCCTTGATGGCTCAGTACCTGCCAGCAGACCTGCTGGACGTGTGGTTGACGGCCTCCACGACGGTGCCCCCAGTGGACCTGTGTTGTGGCTGACCTGTGGCCAGGGTAGACTCGGCGTTCTCAGAGGACACGTCTTGAGGCCACGAAGAAAGCACCGCGGACTCAACACCTAGCTTCGAGGATCCATAGTCTCCAGCAGAAGACTACAGTGTTGATCCCCTTTGTAAAGTGTTAATACCCCTCCCCCTTGTGTACTCTTTTATTATATATATTAAACGGTGAAGGTGAACATTATATTATATTAAGTTCTTAGCTTTCTTTCCCTACTCCCTTTAAGTTACTTGCGTCACGGATCGCATCCCTTGAAAGCCTCTACTGGCTTGGGGTCGGATATATATCTTCCTCTAACGACATCAGAGTAAGAACCCCGTTGCGTCCCGAGAGGGCCGTAACATATGCTAAATCTGATTTCTTTGTGATCACTGTTCCCTAGCTCACTCTCTATTTCGATGTCATTAATTTGTGTTTCCCTGTTAGTTAACACTAAATCTAAAATATTATTTTCCTGTGTTGGTTCCTTAATGTGTTGCGTAAGAAAGGAATCGTCAATTAATTCTAGAAAATCTTCTGCTTCACTAATCCCTGTTTTGTTCAACCAGTTTGTTCCACTAAAATTAAAGTCACCCATGACATAAATACTGTTAGATCTAGATGCCCTAGATATTTCATCCCATATATGCTTTTCTTCCATTCTGTCTAAATTTGGTGGCCTATATATAACTCCTATTATAATATTATTTGCTTTTTCGTATAATTCTATCCAAATAGTTTCAGTGTGTGTGGCTCAGTTTTGATTCCCTCTTTGAGACTACATTTCAAATTGTCCCTAACATATATGGCTACTCCCCCTCCTCGTCTAATATATCTATCTGTGTGAAATAGTTTAAATCCATTTATTTGATATTCAGCTAATAGTTCTCTATTTTCTACATTCATCCACGTTTCTTTAAGTTCAATAATATTTATTTTTTCTGTGCAGACAAGAGCATTTAATTCGTTAATTTTATTTCTTAGACTTCTACTGTTAGTGTAATACACCCTAAGTGAATTGTTATTTTGAGGCCCTTCTCTTTCCTTGATATTTTTGCCAATTCCTTTCTCCCACAAACACATACTTTTATTACCTCCTTCCTCCAAATCAATTCCCATACCTCTATCTACTAACGGTTTAAACCCAAACAAACGCCTCTAACCACTTCTTCCAACGAGTTCGCAACAGCAACAACCCCAGCTCTCGATAGATGCACCCCATCACGAGCATACATTTCATTTCTTCCATAGAAGCGTTCCCAGTTGTCTATGAAAGATATTGCATTTGATTTGCAATATCTTTCCAGCCGGCAATTGACACCAATTGCCCTCGACATCCATTCATTTCCCACTCCCTTTCTTGGAAGAATGCCACATATGATCGGGATTCCTCCCTTGCTCCTAACTAATTCAATGGCTGTC
Source organism: Procambarus clarkii (assembly GCF_040958095.1). Classification (NCBI taxonomy): domain Eukaryota; kingdom Metazoa; phylum Arthropoda; class Malacostraca; order Decapoda; family Cambaridae; genus Procambarus; species Procambarus clarkii. The sequence continues at coordinate 693,182 of NW_027189130.1, forward strand.
CTGAATCTCTGTATTAGTTCCTCACTCCTAACTCGTCCAACATCATTACCCCCTGCACTAATACAAATAATGGGTTTGTTCCCATTTCCTGTCATAATATCATTCATTTTTCCAACAATATCACCAATTCCAGCTCCCGGATAGCAAACCCTTAATCTGTTCCCCCTATCTCTGGCACAAAACGTTCTGTCTAAATACCTCACCTGGGAATCTCCCTCAACCAAAATTTCGCTTCGATTCTCCCTTTTCCTTTCGAGCAGTTTGAGGGACCTGAGCTTCAATGCTCCTCGTTACTTTGTCTTTGCCACCTCGTTGAACAACAGGTTCAACATAGCACTCGTCCTCTAATACGTCAAATGCGTCAAAAACAGCCGACCTCGGCAACCACACTTCCCATACTGTCGGTCGACCAGCAATGGACAATGGAGTGCTTGCAATTACTTAGGAGATCATCCTGTATGCTTTCTGATCCTGGAAAGGAGTTCAGCGTTACCTATATTTAGGGGTTCGGCTCCAAAACTGGCCTTGTTGTCTTGAATTCACACCCTACTCAACCCGCCATGACTACCTGCTCTCTCCCCAGGAAATAATTGTAAGTTTCCAAACCGTTCCTGGAAAGTGTTAGAAAGGAGTGGAATCGTTTGTGCTCATGCATTATATAGGTTATTTTGTGTGGTTTTAAATAGGTTTCCAAAACTTATAACCAAAACCTACGTACCTAACCCTAATTTGAAACTTTGTGACACCTTTTATAAAGTGTTTAAAGTTAAAATATGAATTAAATAGGAAATGTAAAAATGTAAAAATATATTTCTACATTTAGTAAAATAAAAGAGGATCATAATAATGGTTGGTTTATCACTTTTATTAATTTTTCCTTTGTAGTAGCATAGTGTAGTGGCCTGGTGTAGTAGCCTTGTGTAGTGGTGTGGTATAGCAACCAGGTGTAGTAGTGTTGTGTAGTGGCATGGTGTAGTAGCGTGGTGTACTAGTGTGGTGTTGTAGTGTGGTGTAGTAGTGTGGTGTAGTAGTGTGGTGTAGTAGCGTGGTGTAGTAGTGTGGTGTAGTAGTGTGGTGTAGTGGTGTGGTGTAGCAGCCTGGTGTAGCAGCCTGGTGTAGTAGCGTGGTGTAATGGCGTGGTGTAGTGGCATGGTGTAGTAGTCTGGTGTAGTAGTCTGATGTAGTGGTGTGGTGTAGTAGCATGGTGTAGTGGTGTGGTATAGTAGCCTGGTGTAGTAGTGTTGTGTAGTGGCATGGTGTAGTAGCCTGGTGTAGAGGCATGGTGTAGTAGCCTGGTGTAGTAGTCTGGTGTAGTAGTGTGGTGTAGTAGCATGGTGTAGTAGTGTGGTATAGTAGCCAGGTGTATTAGTGTTATGTAGTAGCCTGGTGTAGTAGTGGGATGTAGTGGCGTGGTTTAGCAGCCTGGTATAGTAGCATAGTGTAGTGGCGTGGTTCAGTAGCGTGGTGTAGAAGCATGGTGTAGTAGCCTGGTGTAGTAGCGTGGTGTAGTAGCCTGGTGTAGTAGTCTGGTGTAGTAGTCTGGTGTAGTAGCCTGGTGTAGTAGTATGGTGTAGAAGCATGGTTTAGTAGCCTGGTGTAGTAGTGTGGTGTAGTAGTGTGGTGTAGTAGCGTGGTGTAGTAGCCTGGTGTAGTAGTGTGGTGTAGTAGCGTGGTGTAGTAGCCTGGTGTAGTAGTGTGGTGTAGTAGCCTGGTGTAGTAGTGTGGTGTAGTAGCGTAGTGTAGTGGCGTGGTGGGAAGAGGAGAACGAGGAGGAAGGTGAAGGAGGAGGACGAGGAGGAAGGAGGAGGAGGAGGAGAGCGAGGAGGCAAAAGGAGGAGGAGGAGGGCGAGGAGGAAGAAGGATGAAAAGGGCGAGGAGGAAGGAGGAGGAGGACAGGGAAGAGGAGGGGGAAGATGAGGGGAGAAGAGAGGAAGGGGAAGAGAAGGGGGATGAGGAGGAAGGTGAAAAGGAGGGGGAAGAGAAGGAAGGGGAAGAGGAGAGGGAAGAGGGGATGGGTAAGGACCGGGAGGGGTACGAGAACAGGGGGTAAGAGAGGGGGGGATGAGGAGGAGGGGCGAGAGGAGAGGTAAGAGAAGGGAGGAAAGAGGAAGGAAAGAGGAGGGGGAGAGGGGAGGGATAAGGGAACAGGGAATGTGGAGGAAGGGGAAGAGAAGGGGGGATGAGGAGGAAGGGGAAGAAGGGAGTGGTAAGAGAAGGGGGATGAGGAGGAAGGGGAAGAGGAGGGGGAGGGGTAAGAGAAGGGGGATAGGGAGGGGGAGGGGTAAGAGAAAGGGTGGTGGGAAGGAAGGGGAAAAGGAGAGGGGGTAAAGAGGAGGAGTAAGAGAAGGAGGATGAAGAGGAAGGGGAAGAGGGGAGGGGTAAGATAAGTGGGAGGGGTAAGATAAGTGGGAGGGGTAAGAGATAGGGGGTAAGGAGGGGGAGTAGTAAGAGAAGGGGGATGAGGAGGAGGGGGAAGAGAAATGGTGTAAGAGAAGGAAGGGGAAGAGAGGAGTGATAAGAGAAGGAAGGGGAAGAGAGAAGGTGTAAGAGAAGGAAGGGGAAGAGGGAAGGTGTAAGAGAAGGAAGGGGAAGAGGGGAGGGGTAAGATAGGAAGGGGAAGAGAGAAGGTGTAAGAGAAGGAAGGGGAAGAGGGGAGGGGTAAGAGAAGGAAGGGGAAGTGCAGAGGGAGGGTGTCACTATGTGAGGGTATAAACACTGGCCCACCACGGTGATGGTCAGCTGGGTACTGACCGTTGCCTGGTGAGCGCCTCATGACAACAGTCGCTGTCTGAACCAACCATTGATCAATTTATAATAATAATTTAATTCAGAAGTAAATTCAGAGATAATGTTATTTAAAACATTAATATCTGATTCTCTATTTTTCTTGCCATATTTTATGAAGATGAACACACCATAGTCATCTACCAAGATATGCCTGTATAATCCAGCGTCCTAATACGTCATGGCAACTCTGTAGGCTTAATGTGCATAGGCACTAGCAGTCACACAGGTCCTGTTAAACTCCCTCCCCATCCCCCCTTCCCACCCCTCTTCCATCCTCCCCTCTTTCCCCTCCTCCCCTCTTTCCCCTCCTCCTCATTCCCCTTCTCTTACCCCTCCCCTTCTCTTCCCTGTCCTACTCATTCCCCTTCTCTTACCCCTCCCCCCCCCTTCATTTTCCTTCCTCCTCATCCCCCTTCTCTTACCCCTCCCCTCTTCCCCCTCCTCTTTTCCTTCCTCCACATCCCCCTCTCTTTCCCCTCCCCCACCTCATCCCCCTTCTCTTACCCGTACCCCCTTCTCTTTCCCTTTCTCTTACCCCCTCCCTTCTTCACCATCCTCTTCCCCTTCTTCCTCATCCCCCTTCTCTTACACCTCCCCTCTCCCCCTTCTCTTTCCCCTCCTCTTCTTCCTCACCCCCTTCTCTTATCCCTCCCCCTTCTCTTACCCCTCCTTTCTCCCACCTCCTCTTCTCCTTCTCTTACCCCTCCTCTGCATCGGCCCAACTGTGGTGCTCCCCATCCTTGGGTGAGTCTATACTGGTAACATGTCTTGACTTGATGCTTGGACCTCTGCCCTGGTCACGACGCAGGGGGGCCTCCGCCCCCAGTTATCCACACTGCACTTCCTCGAGAGAAGGTGTATCACTCCTCCCTTCAGCATGTTCTCTTATCTGCTTATTTTTAACAGCTTATTTTTACTCACTGTCTGCAAAAAAATATGAATCCTACTTGCATAAACACTTGCCATAATCGCTGGGCCCACGATCTAGAGCCGGCAACCACTATTTCAACAGATAAAGGAGCTTACCACAGAATCTGTAGCTTGGGGGGGGGGCGGGGCTCCAAGACGGCGTCCTCTGAGATGTCCAACAAAATCTCCTTAAGACTGCCTCCCACAGTAAGCTCACACAGCTCTTCTGCTCCTGACTTGGGTCCACACACTCGCCTGGCAAGCTCCACACAAAGTCACATACTTATCCTCCTCCACCTGAGGATACAACTGTTTAGAGTTCCACACAGGCACGACCACCACTCGGCTAAAAGTCGTCTCCAAATCTTCATAAATACTGAGAGGTTACGTGCGTCACGCCCTTGGCAGCTTACTCAACAGTTATGCACTGTAGCTGGCACTCAAACAATTCATCCAGGGCCGTATTCTTCAATATTCCCAGGATACAGGAACACACTTCTACCTCTGATGATTGTGGCAACTCAAATGGCGTTACTGTGACCGTTAACGTCACATAGCGTCCCAAACTGTCAACATCCTATTTTCAATAACACTGAAAAGATGCTTTTTCTCTGCCTGTATTATTAAATCACTCACTGACGTATATTGCATACATATCTTCCACTGACCTCTTAATTTCTGGTCCGGAAAGCAGAGTAACTCTCATCAGGTAGACTCCTTTCTCCAGGCAAACTGGGGTCATAACACTCCCCTTCCCTTATTTTTTAGAGTTATTCTCAGTGGCTAGGGTCGTGTCAAGGTGTCAGCCACCACTTTATCTCGCTCTTTTACATGTCTCATGATCAGGTTATACTCTTGAAGTAACAGGAACCACTACTTAACCTCTGATTTGCGTGCTTCATCTTACTCAGCAATTCCAGGGGAATATGATCTGTATACACAGTAACTGGGTATCCTTCTCCACTTACGTATTCATCAAAATGCTTGAGTGCCAGGACCAATGCCAATGTCTACTTCTCTACTATACTGTATGATCTCTGATGCTTTGCAAAATTCATGGAGAAGAAAGACACGGGGCGATATATTTCGTCCTTTTGCTGCGTCAATACATCTCAGGCTCCTACATCACTGGCATTCACAAACAACGCAAACAGTGCTCCAAAATCCGTCGACACTAATACAGGCGCCTCGGTCAATAATCTGTTGGTTTTGTCAAACGCCTCTTGAGCTACTCCATTCCATTCCAACGTCTTATTCTTGGACAACAAACTCATCATATGAGTGGCTATGGTGGAAAAATTCCTACAGAACTTCCTGTAGTACCCAATCAATCTAAAGTACCTAAACAACTCTTTCTTTCCTTTCGGTACCGGGACAATATCGATGGCTTCTACCTTTGTCGTCACTGGAGCAACCTCACCTTGCCCTACCACATAACCTAGGTACTCCAGTCGGGCTCTTCCAAACTCACTCTTCACCAAGTTAAGGGCCCGGTGATGGTGCACCGAAACTTCCTCAAACACAATTCTTTTGTGAGTAGTATTTTCATGGTAAATGCTCCAACTTTTCCTAATAGATCAACATCATTCCATGAACAGAAACAAAATAAACAAAATGAAAAAATAAAAAATAAAAATTTCAAATTAGCTTTAAAAATAGTAAAAGTCACCAAATGGTATTTTATTCATTGTGGTCTCAGAATGGCATATAAAGTTCAGTTTCCTTGCTGCAAAATATTGTTTGAGAGTATAGTATACTGTAAACGATTTTTTCCATATGGCCATCGAAATATGCAGAATTTAGATCCAAAAAATTAATAACTCAAATAGTAATTGGTTTATGACAAAACGAAAGCGAGGAAAGTTTAGAACTAAACACTTTGCACATATATGTAAAAATTGTGAGAATCGGTCAGAAACGGAATCTTTGAAGCGGTCCCAAAGTTCTTTTTTTTTTTTTAGAAAGAGAGAGAGATAATTGAAGTTTTAAGTTATCGACAATGAATATGGTAGTTCTAATAAATGAATTTTCTTGTATGTTTTAATTAACATTGCTTGACATTCATACTCAAATATGTAAAGCTGTAGGTCAATATGGTTTGAAATGAAGTCAAGAAAAAATAACCAACCCAAAACAGAAGATTTAGGGATAACAAACATATATATTGCAGTAACTTTATTGACCATATATAAGTGATAAGGTTCTCATCTGGTCCTCATTTATCAATATAACCTAAAGAGACAAAGAAAATATAGTTTGAAATCTGAACATAAATCGGCCCCCGAAAAATAAAAGTCACAACTTCTGCCACCTGTAGCTGAATAAAATTTAGACAAATTTCGTTCCAACAACCACATGCTTAGTGCATTTTCCAGGATGTAGAAGTTACATGAAAATCCAATTAAAAACAAAAGGGATAAAAAAGAACTGAAAAATGAGAAGTGGTTATCAGTCTTTTGTACAATGGGACATTAGAAATTTGATTGTACAAAGGGACATAAGAAATAAATACATTACCCCATTGGGGCAATGTATTTATATGATATATAATATAATAGAGCATAATAACATACTAACTCATTATTATGCTTGAAATCTGGCCCTCCAGGTGGCACCAACTGTATATCCACCTTGTAGTCCCTCCTTACTACTACTTGTCTTCTTTGTGCGTCTGACAGGTGCTTGCATCTCTCTATCTATGATTGCCAGTATATAGGAAGTGTTATCATTATTATCAGTACCAGTTGCCTCCAGTCTTGCACGCATTTATTTAAAAAAATCGTAAAAAAATAATAACTTACTGGGAAGAAAATTTCACGACTCTGATGGCAAATAACTGGAGATTTGTTTAAAATTATTCACTATTTTTCAAATTTTGAAAAATACTACGTCACCGGGCCCCTTAATAGTCATATTGGCCCTCTCTAATCGTCCGAACAAATCCAGTAGTCTATATGTACTCCCTCCAGAAGTCTGCAAATACAAGAATGTCGTCGATGTACAAAGTACAGCTCATTGCGCCATGCAACACCTGGTTCGTTGACCAGACCACACACTAGAAGGTGAAGGGACGACGACGTTTCGGTCCGTCCTGGTCAACATATTTTAGCCATGTTATTGTGACTCATCGCCTGCAACACCTGGTTCATCACTCGTTGGACACATGATCATCCTCTAAATGACCAAACTTCTCTCTCACCTTGGCCAGGCTGTCTGTGTTGGACACCTTCGCTCCCTCAACCCTCTCTAGCTTAATGATTTCCTCCTCCCTTTCATCTTCTTTTTGCATTCCAAACGTAAAGTGTTAGACATCTATTATCTGTTCCTCCTCTGTCGTCCTCATACTTCGGTTCATCATCCTCATACTTCAATCTATCACCATCATACGTCCGTCACTTGTCATCATACTTCACTCTCTCGTCTTCACCGACGATTCCTTCTTTCATCTCCACATTTATCTGTATCTTTATCTCCTTCGACTTCCATCGAACCTTCGACTTTCTTCTATCTCTCCATGCTTGCGACATTATCATGCCCTTCTCCCATTCTGCTCTACTACGAGACTCCAATTCTTCCCCTTCAACTCGTCCATGTTCCCTCAAGGCTTCCTCAAGTACTGTACTACACTCGGCTGTACTCGACCATACTTGTTGTTCTAGGTCCACTCTGTTCACACTAGTTTTTTCCGGCAGGGTCATCTTCACCTCTGACCTCGTCATGCCCTCATTTTCACGAGCTGGTCCTTCACTAAACAGCCACGCTATCTCCACGTCGGTCTCTTCCCTCAGTGGAGTCGACACTGTCACCTCACCTCCAGTGTCTCCCTTGTCGGCAACCTCTGACTATGCCACTACACAGGCAGGGTACACAAATGACTTGGCTGTCCTCTGACTCATCTTCTAGGATGCTAGCAAGGTATACTCTGTCTGGTGTCCCATCAGTACCGTGGCCCTTCTCGCATCCTTATGGCACAACTTTCAATATAAGTTCTGGTAACACCTTCGACCTGCACAAGTCATTACCCAAGATCACTTTTATCCCTGGAACAGGTATGTCAGGACACACTCCCAACATCACCTCCGCCGACAAATAATCTGACTTCGGTCTGACAGCTCACATGGGCATGTCTCACTCCGACAATAACCCATGAATCTTAATTTTCAGACAGCCAGCTAAAAGTCGATCATCCCAGATCAGGCTTTTCAGAATCAAGCTCTGATTTGCTCCTGTATCTCTGAGGATACTAACTTCAAATTCTGGTTGGTCTCCTATGCTGACCCAACCTGGACACGTGAACGAACCATACCTCTCGTTCACTAAGTTCACTTTCTGTGGTCTGTCCTTTGTTAAACTCTCACATGAGTTGCGGGGGTCCCACATTGTCAGGGGTCACATCTCTCTTACCCTGTCTTTAATCTTTTATCATGTAACCCAGTCCGTTACATTTTTACGAAAATAATGCAATACGCTGTTCTTCTCAGTCCAGTAATCCTGGCATTCCTCCAAAGACAACTGGATATATGCCTCTCTGGCAGCACTGGCTAGGCATAACTGAACCAATTGGGCTAACTCCTTCTGTGGCCACTGTTTGATGCTGATTACCTTCTCAAAGAACTCAAAGAAGCTCTCGGACTCCTCTGGCACAAACAGTTGAATGTCTTTTTCCCTAACTCTATTATCCAGTGTGTGTGACATGTGTGAGGTGCTCTCTGGCAACCCACGCTCAATAGTATGCTCTGCCACAGCTCTATTTGTTTCTATCTCCATTCGTTTTGATTTCTCTTTTTCTTGCTCCACTTTGACTTTATCTTTTTCTTCCTCTAGTTTAGTTTTCTCTTTTTCTTTCTCTACCTCAAGTTTACTTTTCTCTTTTACTCCTTCATTTTTCATTTGCAGTTCTAGTCTCAACATCTCTAGTTGGAACTGCCTCCCTTTATCCTCACTTTGCATCTGGAGTTCTAGCTGAATCCTTTCCGAGCTCCTTTTCTGGCTACTCCTGCTACTGAAGCCACTCCTACTACTCCTATTTGATTCTTGGGATCCTATTTCATCCTATCCATCATCATCCTTTTCATCTTCAGCTCCTTTCTGAGCTCACTACTCTATGCTTCACTTCTAGCTCTCAACTGTCTAAGGATCTGATACTTCATTCCTGCCACTGTAGATGACATCACCTTAATGCCACATTTCTCTACAATCTGCCTTAACTGCTCTTTGGTGCAACCTTCCAAATCTTCAGGATTGCCTGACTCTACAAATGTTTGCACCTGTGGGTTTTTTCAAAAGAGAAAGAGATATTCTTTCTGTGGTCACATGGGCTACCTATTGCTGCAAAGGTGTATCAGTCTACTCTCCTGGACTCAAACTATGGGTGCGACAATTTGCTCCCAGACAGGCCCCCAAATCTGTCGATGGGGATGCTGGGAAATTCTACCATAAAGAGCTGGTTGTTGCACCAGACTGTTACTTGCATACAGGCGAACAGAGACCCCCATCCACTCCCTGATAGAAATAGAGCTGAACTCGGCAACTACACTTACGCTACTGTCATTCGACCAGCAATGGACACTGGAGTGCTTGCAATTACCTAGAAGTTCACTCTGTACACTCCTTGATCCTGGCAAGGGGTTCAGCATTACTTTTATTTTGGGGTTCGGCTACAAAACTGACCTCGTTGTCTTGAGTTCACACACCATACCCTCTCTCCCTCTCTCACGTTCCGGGAAACCTCTCCAGGACAAGAACAAAGACCAAATGTTAACAAACATTTAATACATAAAAACATACACAACAATCTATATAAATAAAAATGTAATTGTTCATTTGTTCAAAATCGCTAATCTCCAATAGTTCTTCACCGATTGCTTTGAAATTTACACACAACGTTCTGTTCGCATCCGAGCGGGTATTTTATATACATACTATATAGATGTCACGTCTGTGACAAGAAAAAACATGCTTTTCTAAAAACTATGTTTTTCATGTGAGGGAACTCTTCGAAACCTCTTTATCAATTGCTTTTAAATTTTGACACAACGTTGCATTCGAATAGGCGCGTATTTTCATATATCTACTGTGTACATGCCACACCTGTGACAGGAAAAATCATGTATTTTTGAAAAACAGCGTCATGTGTTGGATGTAAGGGCAACACACGCTGTAATCTTCGAAAATTCTTCACTAATTGCTTTGAAATTTTGACACAACGTTACATTTGAATAGACGCATCTTTTTATATACCTACTATATAGATGCCACCCCTGTGACAGGTAAAAACATGCGTTTTTTGAAAAACAGCGCCATCTGTTGCTCATAAGACCAACACATGCTATTCTAAATATGTTCCGATTCCATTTCAATGTTTCTGATTTCATTGATAAATTGAATTTTCATAAATTTCGATTTATTTTAATTTTAATTTCATTATTTTCTGTGACATTACCTTGGAATTGAGCATGAAAACATGCCAATCAACTGTTGATATTATTATAAACAACCTCCTGGTGCTTCGGAACTCATAAACTGTTTAATAATTGTAAACAAAGCTGCCAAAGATTGAGAAAAGATGTACAGGTTCGTAAGTGTTTGTGTAACTTCTTCGTGAATCTAGCCCCAGATGAATTGATGTTCCCAATTTTCTGATGGGAACATCAGATCATTTGATCATCAGACGAGGGAGTGGGGAATTGCATTAAAGACTTGGGGACAGGAGTGGGAGATGGTGCAGAGGACGAGAGGACAAGGGAGGGGGGTGACGGTGGGGGAGGACGAGGGGACAGTGGAGTTGGGGATGGTGGAGGATGAGTGGAATGGAAAATGGTTGGGAGGACAAGGGGATAGGGGAGTGGAAAATGAGAGGACAGGGGAGGGGAGAATGATAGGGAACACGAGGAGAGGGGGGGGGGAATAGGAGATTCTGAGAAGGACGAAGGGATGGTGGAGTGGGGAATGGTTAGGAGGACGAGAGGATGCAGGAGTGGAGGGTGAAGGGGAGGAAAAAGGGACAAGGGAGTGAGGAATGGTTGGGAGGATGAAGGGACGGGGAAGGGTTAAATGGTGGGAAGGACTGTGAGACAGGGAAAGGTTGCTGTGACTCAACAACGCACACATGATATACACACACACACACACACACACACACACACACACACACATATATATATATGTATATATATATATATATATATATATATATATATATATATATATATATATATATATATATATATATATATATATACATATATATATATATATATATATATATATATATATATATATATATATATATATATATATATATATATATATATATATATATATATAAGTTTCAATATTGATTACATGCAGGGTACAAGGCTACTTGTCACAAGTTGAACAGCTCCTCCAGCTCCTCAGATGGCGGGCAGGAACCATGGATGCAGTGAGCATTTCCTCTCTGGATTGCCACACTAAGGCGCTGAAAAAGAAAATTGGCAGCTCTAGGGTCTCTAGTTGTTTCGATTAGCTTAGACCCCAACTCCTTCAAAAAGCTAGCAGCACTTTTACCCCAGGCACCAAGTGTCTCTGAGGCAATGGGGACAAAATTGTAGTGATGCTCAACGTCTCTGTAATTACGTGACTTGGCCGCTTCCCGGTGATTGGCAGCTCCTCCTGTTTGTGTAGCACTGAAGTCAACATAGGTATTGGCTAAAGTTGAAACGCTAGTGTAGTCCCACACCAACTGTCTACCATTCTTCCAGGGGTTCACCGTGATTCCGTCTGGGCGACCGACAGCCTCATCAGAGTTGCGGGACATTAGGTAACGGGGCTCTCTCTCTGTTTATATATATATATAAATATATATATATATATATATATATATATATATATATATATATATATATATATATATATATATATATATATATATATATATATACATATATATATATATATATATATATATATATATATATATATATATATATACATATATATATATATATATATATATATATATATATATATATGTCGTACCTAGTAGCCAGAACGCACTTCTCAGCCTACTATGCAAGGCCCGATTTGCCTAATAAGCCAAGTTTTACTGAATTAATATATTTTCTCTAATTTTTTTCTTATGAAATGATAAAGCTACCCATTTCATTACGTATGAGGTCAATTTTTTTTTATTGGAGTTAAAATTAACGTAGATATATGACCGAACCTAACCAACCCTAACGTAATCTATCTTCATAGGTTAGGTTCGGTTAGGCAGCCGAAAAAGTTAGGTTAGGTTAGGTTAGGTAGGTTAGGTAGTCGAAAAAAACATTAATTCATGAAAACTTGGCTTATTAGGCAAATCGGGCCTTGTATAGTAGGCTGAGAAGTGCGTTCTGGCTACTAGGTACGACATATATATATATATATATATATATATATATATATATATATATATATATATATATATATATATATATATATATATATATATATATATATATTAGCATACTTTGGTAGCAGTCTTTCCTGTAGACATATATTATTAAATATGACCGAAAAAGTAAGATTAATAATTCTAACACGAATTTTCTCGATCTTTCGTACGTTTCTTTTCACTGTTGGTGGTAATTCAAAAATCAATTCTCTAAAATTCATTTTTATTTCTAGTCTGACGCGACACTTGAGCGCGTTTCGTAAAACTTATTACATTTTCAAAGACTTTAGCTTACACATACACAACTGAATAGAACTTACACATCTTCGATTTGTTTATATCTACATTTGAGTGAGGTGGATGGGGTGAGGTGGTATTAATAGGGTATTAAATTCCTAAACAGAAGACAGAGCACGAAACAATGGGTATTGAATGGAAGTGATTTGTAGAAAGCCTATTGGTCCATATTTCTTGATGATTTCATATTTCTATATTGGAGCGGAGTCTTGAGGTGGGTAGAATATAGTTGTGCATTAATTGGCTGTTGATTGCTGGTGTTGACTTCTTGATGTGTAGAGCCTTGCAGACGTCAAGCCGCCTGCTATCGCTGTATCTATCGATGATTTCTGTGTTGTTTTCTAGGATTTCTCTGGCGATAGTTTGGTTGTGGAAAGAGATTATATGTTCCATAATGGAGCCCTGTTGCTTATGCATCGTTAAACTCCTAGAAAGAGATGTTGTTGTTTTGCCTATATACTGTTTTTTTTGGAGCTTACAGTCCCCAAGAGGGCATTTGAAGGCATAGACGACGTTGGTCTCTTTTAAAGCGTTCTGCTTTGTGTCTTGAGTTTCTCATGAGTAGGCTGGCCGTTTTTCTGGTTTTATAGTAAATCGTCAGTTATATCCTCTGATTTTTGTCTGTAGGGATAACGTTTCTATTAACAATATCTTTCAGGACCCTTTCCTCCGTTTTATGAGCTGTGGAAAAGAAGTTCCTGTAAAATAGTCTAATAGGGGGTATAGGTGTTGTGTTGGTTGTCTCTGGTTGAAAATGTAATAAGTTTTATGAAACGCGCTCAAGTTTCGCGTCAGACTAGAAATAAAAATTAATTTTGGAGAATTGATTTTTGAATTACCACCAACAGTGAAAAGAAACGTACAAAAGATCGAGAAAATTCGTGTTAGAATTATTAATCTTACTTTTTCGGTCATATTTGATAATATATATATATATATATATATATATATATATATATATATATATATATATATATATATATATATATATATATATATATATATATATATATATATGTATATATTTATATATATATATATATATGCGAACAAGCCTGAATGGTCCCCAGGACTATATGCGAATGAAAACTCACACCCCAGAAGTGACTCGAACCCATACTCCCAGGAGCAACGCAACTGGTAACTACAGGGCGCCTTAATCCACTTGACCATCACGGCCGTCAAAAGGAAGTGATAGCCTAGGCTATTTGAGCCACTTCCCCGACGGCAACTCGGATGGTAATCTTGGCATAGAATTTCACCAAATCACCTCATTCTTTGGGGCACACGTGAGGAACACAAATGCGAACAAGCTTGAATGGTCCCCAGGACTATATGCGAATGAAAACTCACACCCCAGAAGTGACTCGAACCCATACTCCCAGGAGCAACGCAACTGGTAACTACTGGGCGCCTTAATCCACTTGACCATCACGGCTGTCAAAAGGAAGTGATAGCCTAGGCTATTTGAGCCACTTTCCCGACGGCAACTCGGAGGGTAATCTTGGGCATAGCATTTCACCAAATCACCTCATTCTTTGGGGCACACGTGAGGAACACAAATGCGAACAAGCCTGAATGGTCCCCAGGACTATATGCGAATGAAAACTCACACCCCAGAAGTGACTCGAACCCATACTCCCAGGAGCAACGCAACTGGTAACTACAGGGCGCCTTAATCCACTTGACCATCACGGCCGTCAAAAGGAAGTGATAGCCTAGGCTATTTGAGCCACTTCCCCGACGGCAACTCGGATGGTAATCTTGGCATAGCATTTCACCAAATCACCTCATTCTTTGGGGCACACGTGAGGAACACAAATGCGAACAAGCTTGAATGGTCCCCAGGACTATATGCGAATGAAAACTCACACCCAAGAAGTGACTCGAACCCATACTCCCAGGAGCAACGCAACTGGTAACTACTGGGCGCCTTAATCCACTTGACCATCACGGCCGTCAAAAGGAAGTGATAGCCTAGGCTATTTGAGCCACTTCCCCGACGGCAACTCGGAGGGTAATCTTGGGCATAGCATTTCACCAAATCACCTCATACTTTGGGGCACACGTGAGGAACACAAATGCGAACAAGCCTGAATGGTCCCCAGGACTATATGCGAATGAAAACTCACACCCTGGAGTGTGAGTTTTGCATGGCGTTTCATGCAACCCCATGCAACCTCTGAAGAGACAACTAACACAACACCTATACCCCCTATTAGACTATTTTACAGGAACTTCTTTTCCACAGCTCATAAAACGGAGGAAAGGGTCCTGAAAGATATTGTTAATAGAAACGTTATCCCTACAGACAAAAATCAGAGGATACAACTGACGATTTACTATAAAACCAGAAAAACGGCCAGCCTACTCATGAGAAACTCTCCAGACACAAAACAGAACGCTTTAAAAGAGACTATCGTCGTCTATGCCTTCAAATGCCCTCTTGGGGACTGTAAGCCCCAAAAAACCCAGTATATAGGCAAGACAACAACATCTCTTTCTAGGCGTTTAACGATGCATAAGCAACAGGGCTCCATTAAGGAACATATAATCTCTTCCCACAACCAAACCATCGCCAGAGAAATCCTAGTAAACAACACAGAAATCATCGATAGATACAGCGATAGCAGGCGGCTTGACGTTTGCGAGGCACTACACATCAAGAAGTCAACACCAGCAATCAACAGCCAATTAATGCACAACTATATTCTACCCACCTCAAGACTCCGCTCCAATATAGAAGCATCAAGAAATATGGACCAATAGGCTTTCTACAAACACTTCTATTCAATACCCATTGTTTCGTGTTCTGTCTTGTGGTGATGAAATTAATACCCTATTAATACCACCTCTTGTTCTGTCTTGTGTTGATGAAATTAATACCCTATTAATGCCACCTCACCCCATCCACCTCACTCAAATGTAGATATAAAATCGGAGATGCGTAAGTTCTATTCAGTTGTGTATTTGTAAACTAAAAGTCTTTGAAAATGTAATAAGTTTTACGAAACGCGCTCGTGTCGCGTCAGACTAGAAATAAAAATGAATTTTGGAGAATTGATTTTTGATTTACCTCCAACAGTGAAAAGAAATGTACGAAAGATTGAGAAAATTCGTGTTAGAATTATTAATCTTACTTTTTCGGTCATATTTAATAATATATGTCTACAGGAAAGACTGCTACCAAAATATACTATATATATATATATATATATGTCGTACCTAGTAGCCAGAACGCACTTCTCAGCCTACTATGCAAGGCCCGATTTGCCTAATAAGCCAATTTTTCATGAATTAATTGTTTTTCGACAACCTAACCTACCTAACCTAACCTAACCTAACTTTTTCGGCTACCTAACCCAACCTAACCTAAAAAGATAGGTTAGGTTAGGTTAGGTAGGGTTGGTTAGGTTCGGTCCGATATCTACTTTAATTTTAACTCCAATAAAAAAAAATGGCCTCATACATAATGAAATGGGTTGCTTTATCATTTCATAAGAAAAAAATTAGAGAAAAAATATTAATTCATGAAAACTTGGCTTATTAGGCAAATCGGGCCTCGCATAGTAGGCTGAGAAGTGAGTTCTGGCTACTAGGTACGACATATATATATATATATATATATATATATATATATATATATATATATATATATATATATATATATATATATATATAAATTGGTGTATACTGGCAGCAGGTTTTCTTTCAAACATGTTTCATTGAATATGACCGCATATTCTGTATTTATTATTTTCTGGTTTAGGGCTTCTATCCCTCTAACTATTTTCTTAGCATCAGAACTTAATTGAAATAGGAGTTCTCCAAAACTCATTTTCGTACTTTTAAGGTGAAGAAAAGAAGTGATTTACTCTAGAGTGTATTACACTTATTTATATAATTTGCACAACGTTTCGAACCTCCATGGTTCATTCTCAAGTGAACAGATCTTAGATTGATTGATAAAGATTAAGCCACCCAAGAGGTGGCACGGGCATGAATAGCCCGTAAGTGGCACAATTTTTTTTTTTTTTTTTTTTTCTTTTTTTTTCCCCAGTGTTCTGAGGTTGCATTTAACCATCAAGCTGTTATCGTGGGGGAAGATACTGCTTCACAGTCTTTATGAGGGTGTCCAGCTGCTGGACACCTTTGTTGACCAGGAGAGTGGCTGTGTTGATGGCTTCAGGGTGGCCACTGCATGATTCAGGAACTCTTAAAGCTCTTCTAAGGTCATTGGTTGCTTCACATTCCAGAAGATAGTGAAATAATGGCTTTTCTGTGACAGTTTGGCAGAAGATGCACTCTCTCTGTCGGGGTTCACCAATATCCCAGTTGCATCTGTAACCTAGACGTAGTCTATATAGCCTAACTGCTATTTCCCTGTGGATTCCTTTTGGGATATTTAACCTTTCTAATTTGGTTGCCTGAAGATACCATGTTGCAGATGGCGAACCTTCAGCTATTCTCTGGTACAGGTAGGCTTTGTTGAGATGTGAGAGTTTTTTGGTGATGATGTTTTTTATGTTCTCTAGGCTGGGTTGAATTGTTTTATGTATCACTGGATGACGAGTTGCCAATTTAGCAATTTCATCAGCTTTTTCATTTAATGGGATTCCAATATGGGATGGGATCCAGTTTAAAGTTATGTTGAGTCCTTTGCCTGTAGCGACTGCTCCAAGATACAAAATGGTGGATAGCCAGTATTGACGGGACCTCATTAAGGAGGACTGACGGGACCAGTATTAAGAAGACCTCGTCTTGGCAAGTTGTGAAAGACAGGGGTCTTAAGAAGACCTTGGCAAAACCGACAACTAATAACCTACACCTAAGGACTTTTAACGCATTTGACGTATTAGAGGACGAGTGCTGTGTTGAACCTGTTGTTCAACGAGGTGGCAAAGACAAAGTAACGAGGAGCATTGAAGCGCAGGTCCCTCAAACTGCTCGAAAGGAAAAGGGAGAATCGAAGCGAATTTTGGTTGTGGGAGATTCCCAGGTGAAGTATTTAGACAGAACGTTTTGTGCCAGAGATAGGGGGAACAGATTAAGGGTTTGCTATCCGGGAGCTGGAATTGGTGATATTGTTGGAAACATGAATGATATTATGACAGGAAATGGAAACAAACCCATTATTTGTATTAGTGCAGGGGGTAATGATGTTGGACGAGTTAGGAGTGAGGAACTAATACAGAGATTCAGGACAGCCATTGAATTAGTTAGGAGCAAGGGAGGAATCCCGATCATATGTGGCATTCTTCCAAGAAAGGGAGTAGGAAATGAATGGATATGGAGGGCACTTGGTGTCAATTGCCGGCTGGAAAAATATTGCAAATCAAATGCAGTATCTTTCATAGACAACTGGGAACACTTCTATGGAAGAAATGAAATGTATGCTCGTGATGGGGTGCATCTATCGAGAGCTGGGGTTGTTACTGTTGCGAACTCGTTGGAAGAAGTGGTTAGAGGTGTTTGTTTGCGTTTAAACTGTTAGTAGATAGAGGTATGGGAATTGATTTGGAGGAAGGAGGTAATAAAAGTATGTGTTTGTGGGAGAAAGGAATTGGCAAAATGATTAGGGAAAGAGAAGGGCCTCAAAATAACAATTCACTTAGGGTATATTACACTAACAGTAGAAGTCTAAGAAATAAAATTAACGAATTAAATGCTCTTGTCTGCACAGAAAAAATAGATATTATTGCACTTACCGAAACGTGGATGAATGTAGAAAATAGAGAACTATTAAAAGAATATCAAATAAATGGATTTAAACTATTTCACACAGATAGATATATTAGACGAGGAGGTGGAGTAGCCATATATGTTAGGGACAATTTGAAATGTAGTCTCAAAGAGGGAATCAAAACTGAGCCACACACAGAAACTATTTGGATAGAATTATACGAAAAAGCAAATAATATTATAATAGGAGTTATATATAGGCCACCAAATTTAGACAGAATGGAAGCAAAGCATCTATGGGATGAAATATCTAGGGCATCTAGATCTAACAGTATTTACGTCATGGGTGACTTTAATTTTAGTGGAATAAACTGGTTGAACAAAACAGGGAATAGTGAAGCAGAAGATTTTCTAGAATTAATTGACGATTGCTTTCTTACGCAACACATTAAGGAACCAACACGGGAAAATAATATTTTTGATTTAGTGTTAAATAACAGGGAAACACAAATTAATGACATCGAAATAGGGAGTGAGCTAGGGAACAGTGATCACAAAGAAATCAGATTTAGCATAGAATATAATAGACCTGTAGGAGAAAATTCTGTTAAAGTGCCAGATTTTCGAAAAGCTGATTTTAATAGCCTTAGAAATTTTTTGGGTCAAATTGATTGGAAAGTCTTGGGTATGGGGTGGGGGCCGGTCTTGGAGTGAGACATGGGCCCAGCGATGGGTGACGTAAATGGGGATTTCGATGTGGATTCAATATATAACTTATTTAAGAATATTCTAAACAAAGCACAGGAACGTAGTATACCATACAAATTGAATAGATCGAATACTAATGACCCAAATTGGATAACAAAGAATTTGAAGAACCTTATAGGTAAAAAGAGAGCTTGGTACAAAAGAATTAAAAATGGGGAGGTCACTTTAGAACAGGAATTCATACAACTGGTTAGAAATGTAAAAAAAGAGATAAGGAAAGCAAAAAGAAACTATGAAGTTCGCATAGCAGGGCAAGCAAAGACAAATCCTAAAGGGTTTTTTCAGTTATATCGTACTAAGACTAGGGAAAGGATAGGTCCAATAAAAACTGATACAGGTCAAATAACAGATAGTGATGAAGAGACGAGTAGTATTTTTAATAAATATTTTTAAATAACAGATCTTACAATACTAGTTGATTTTATACCCGCACTGGGCCAGGTGAAAATACAATAAAGATGAAAACATGGGGGGATACATAAGGGATAAATGTGAGGTGAAACATAGAGGTAACTGCAGAAGGCTTATTGGCCCATACGAGGCAGCTCCTATCTAAACACAAAGATTAATCCAGTGTAATTGGCCTATTATGTTGGACATTGTCTTCTGTGTTGGCGTCGTTATGTTCTGGTCTTGTCCTTGCTCTCATGGTGGGTAGAGTAAATAGTTCCGTGATTTGGGTGTTCATGGTAGGTCGCTCTATTCTCATGTGAATTGCCTCAAGAATTTGCAATCTTCTTGCATCTTGGGTTTTGTCTATTATGCAGGTATTCTTGTTCAACATTTCTCTTGTAAGAGTGATGTCATGGGCTTGTCTCATGTGATTCCTAGGGGCACCGGATTGAATATTGGATTTCAAACGCCTCGTCGGCTTGGTCGACGTCATACCTATGTACTTAGATTGAAGGTTACATCCTTCGTAGGGGCAAGTGTACATGTATACAACGCTTGACTGCTGTAGAGGGTTCTCCGGCTTCGGGCTGTTTTTGATAAGGAGTTCGGAAGTCTTCTTGGTTCTGTAGAATATTATCAGGCTTATGTTTTGGTTAGGTGTAGTGCTTTTTACTCCTTTATGCAGTAACATATAAAAGAGGAAAGAATAATGAAAGAAATAATCCGTATGGGCATAGACGTTGGTCTCTTTTAAAGCGTTCTGCTTTGTGTCTGGAGAGTTTCTCATGAGTAGGCTGGCCGTTTTTCTTTTCACGCCAAAAGAGACCAACGTCGTCTATGCCTTCAAATGCCCTCTTGGGGACTGTCAGCTCCAAAAAACTCAGTATATAGGCAAGACAAAAACATCTCTTTCTAGGCGTTTAACGATGCATAAGCAACAGGGCTCCATTAAGGAACATATAGTCTCTTCCCACAACCAAACCATCGCCAGAGAAATCCTAGTAAACAACACAGAAATCATCGATAGATACAGCGATAGCAGGCGGCTTGACGTTTGCGAGGCACTACACATTAAGAAGTCAACACCAGCAATCAACAGCCAATTAATGCGCAACTATATTCTACCCACCTCAAGACTCCGCTCCAATATAGAAGCATCAAGAAATATGGACCAATAGGCTTTCTACAATCACTTCCATTCAATACCCTTTGTTTCGTGTTCTGTCTTGTGTTGATGAATTTAATACCCTATTAATACCACCTCACCCCATCCACCTCACTCAAATATAGATATAAACAAATCGAAGATTTGAAAGTTCTATTCAGTTGTGTATGTGTAAACTAAAGTCTTTGAAAATGTAATAAGTTTTACGAAACGTGCTCAAGTGTCGCATCAGACTAGAAATAAAAAGGAATTTTGGAGAATTGATTTTTGAATTACCACCAACAGTGAAAAGAAACATACGAAAGATCGAGAAAATTCGTTTTAGAATTATTAATCTTACTTTTTCGGTCATATTTAATAATATATGTCTACAGGAAAGACTGCTACCAAAATATACGAATATATATATATATATATACATTTTTGTAACAAAGTTCAAATAAAGTAAATATATATGTGAACATACAAAAGAATGGGGGTGGTAGGAGAAGATAATATTAGTGTTCAGTAAGAAACCACAAGGTCTCCTCTGAATACTTTTTATTTTCTTCTCCGAGGCTATGGGTCCCCACATTGGCACCAGAGGTGGTACCCTCACTATATATTTTCTATATATATATATATATATATATATATATATATATATATATATATATATATATATATATATATATATATATATATATATATATATATATATATATATATATATATATATATATATATATGTATATATATATATGACCATATATATGACGTGTGACCGGGTATGCTATATCCGGTTGAGTGACGATAATGTGCGCATTCATTACCACAACGGAGCCAGGTGTTTGGGTTCTGGGCGCCCTCCCAGGGAGAACACCAATCAACAGCCCACACCGCCCGTAAGGCAAAACACCTCCCAGACCTTCATTCCCACAGAAAATTTATTAGAAGCTATCAAAGCAACATCGGCCAGAACCTTGCAACACATCCCTAAGGCAGCCCGCCCCCATGCAGCAGCCAAATTATCTGCCCTCCTGAGAAAGGTCAACGACTCTCCTGGAACGACCCAAGCATGGCACAACCTCCTAATGTTTGGGAACATATGTCTAGCCACCCCTGCAAGGAGAGACAAAACCTTAGCTGCCTCAGTCATCAAAGCTATAAATGATTTTCCCAGGGAGGACAACCAGGTGCGCCTTCCCACTCGCGCGAGAAACACCCACGGCAGGAAGAGCAACAGTGGCATATCCGAGACATCAAAAATTAGAACATCAGTCACCAAGAAAATAGAAGAAGGAAACACTATTGGCGCAATACGAGTCATCACCAGTGAGGACTCAATTGTCGACAGAGATGCTGCAACAGCTCAAGCCCTAAGGGAGAAACACCCACCCAGGGCTCCGCGTGAGGACGACATTGTACAAGTGGGGGCTACCGGAGCAGAACCTCTCTGGGTGGCTGAATCTGTGGTCCATAAAGCAGCCATGTCCTTCCCTACAGGATCAGCAGGTGGGTTCACAGGACTAAAACCCAACCACCACAAGCAAATGCTCAACCCTGCACTGGGTGACATTGCAAAGAACCTCTTGGTGGAACTAACCAGATTCACCAACACATGTCTAGCTGGCAACATACCAGCGTCCATAAGACCTATCTTTTTTGGAGCATCTCTCTGTGCTCTAAAGAAAAAGGATGGAGGGATCAGGCCAATAGCTGTGGGCAATTCTCTCCGGCGTCTCGTCGCAAAGGTAGCTGCAAGAACAGTTAGTGATGCAGCGGCCAACATGCTGAATCCAAAACAGCTCGGGTTTGGCATTCCACAAGGGTGTGAGGCGGCAGCCCATGCAGCTCGAGCCTTCATCGCCAACATCACAGACGAAAAGGCCCTTATCAAGCTAGATTTCAAAAATGCCTTCAATTTGGTGCGGAGGGATGCGGTACTCCGTGTGGTTCATAGTCATTTCCCTTCCCTCTACCCTTTTGTACATTCATGCTACAGTATGGATCTTAAGCTACTTTTTGGCGAACATGAAATTGACTCGCGAGAAGGCGTCCAACAGGGTGACCCCCTTGCTCCTCTCCTTTTCTGCTTAGTCATCAAACAAGTCACAGAGGTCCTGTCCAGCGAGCTTAACATCTGGTTCTTGGATGATGGTACCCTAGCTGGTTCCCAAGACTCCCTCCTGGAGGACATCAGAAAAATCCAGGAGCAAGGTGCAGTTTTAGGCCTCACCCTGAACCCTTCTAAATGTGAAATAATATGTTCCAACCAGGGCATCGTAGAGAGAATAGAGGGTCTTCTGCCAAATATCCATAAAACTAAACCTGAAGACAGCACACTCCTAGGAGCTCCCCTGGGGTTGAAAGCCATCGATGAGGTCCTTGATAAGAAAATCGCCGACCTTAAGAGGATGGATGGGAGGATTGAGGATATTGATGCTCATGATGCACTCTACCTCATCACCAGATGTCTGTCCCTCCCCAGGTTAACCTACTTTCTGAGGTGTTCACCATCTTACAGTAGCCAAAAACTAAGTGAGTATGACCGGTTACTGAAATCAATGCTAGAAAAAGCCCTTAACCTCTCTCTCGATGACCTACAGTGGAAACAAGCCTCTCTTCCCGTAAGACTTGGGGGCCTCGGAGTTCGAACAGCAACGCAAATCGCTGTTCCAGCCTTCCTGTCCTCCTTATCAGCATCCGACGACCTTGTGAAGGAAATTCTACCTGCCCACTTACATCAGCTGGCAGGTGTACATGATCCCAATTTTACACGCTGTGCCACAGAGTGGGCCTCTCGTGCAGGCGAATCACCTCAACCACCATCCCCAAAAGCCCACAAGCAATCCAGCTGGGATGGTCCCATTGTAGACCAAGTTGCTGCAGAGTGCCTGGGTGCTGCAACAACACAACACGACATTGCTCGCCTCACAGCAGTAGCAGCACCACATGCAGGGGATTTCCTGTTATCAACCCCAATGTCGGCAACTGGCACGCGTCTCACACCACACGCCCTCCGAATTGCTGTGGCCCTCCGCCTTGCTGCCCCAATCCACACCAGATATAGGTGTATTTGCGGCGAGGTGGTGGCAGACAGGTACGGCCACCATGGCCTACTCTGCCAAAGCACAGGGGGATGGCACTCGAGGCACAGTGAAGTTAACGACATCATCAAGAGGAGCCTCACCACAGCTGGATGCCCAGCTGAAAGAGAGCCCCGTTACCTAACGCCCCGTAACTCTGATGCTCTTATTGGTCGCCCGGATGGTATCACAGTGAACCCCTGGAAGAATGGCAAGCAGTTGGTATGGGACTACACGTGCGTATCAACCCTGGCTAACACCTACATTAACCTCAGTGTTGCACAACCAGGTGGCGCTGCCACCCACAGGGAAGCAGCCAAATCCCGTAAGTATAGAGAACTGGATCACCACTACAATTTTGTCCCCATTGCTTCTGAGACACTCGGCGCCTGGGGTAAAAGTGCTACCAGTTTTTTGAAGGAACTGGGTTCTAGGCTCATTAAAACAACAAGGGAGCCGAGAGCTGCAAGCTTTCTTTTCCAGCGCCTCAGTGTGGCGATACAGAGGGGAAATGCGCACTGCATCCAGGGTTCCTGCCCACCATCTGAGGAGCTGGAGGAACTCGACAACCTATGACAACCATCTTTGTAACCCATATGTAACTCCTTTTTTGTAACAAAGTTCAAATAAAGTAAATATATATGTGTACATAAAAAAGAATGGGGGTGGTAGGAGAAGATAATATTAGTGTTCAGTGAGAAACCACAAGGTCTCCTCTGAATACTTTTTATTTTCTTCTCCGAGGCTATGGGTCCCCACATTGGCACCAGAGGTGGTACCCTCACAAACTTTTATATATATATATATATATATATATATATATATATATATATATATATATATATATATATATATATATATATATATATATATATATATGTCGTACCTAGTAGCCAGAACGCACTTCTCAGCCTACTATGCAAGGCCTGATTTGCCTAATAAGCCAAGATTTCATGAATTAATTGTTTTTCGACTACCTAACCTACCTAACCTAACCTAACCTAACTTTTTAGGCTACCTAACCTAACCTAACCTATAAAGATAGGTTAGGTTAGGTTAGGTAGGGTTGGTTAGGTTCGGTCATATATCTACGTTAATTTTAACTCCAATAAAAAAAATTTGACCTCATACATAATGAAATGGGTAGCTTTATCATTTCATAAGAAAAAAATTAGAGAAAATATATTAATTCAGGAAAACTTGGCTTATTAGGCAAATCGGGCCTTGCATAGTAGGCTGAGAAGTGCATTCTGGCTACTAGGTACGACATATATATATATATATATATATATATATATATATATATATATATATATATATATATATATTATTAAATATGACAGAAAAAGAAAGATTAATGATTCTAACACGAATTTTCTCGATCTTCGTACATTTCTTTTCACTGTTGGTGGTAATTCAAAAATCAATTCTCCAAAATTCATTTTTATTTCTAGTCTGACGCGACACTTGAGCGCGTTTCGTAAAACTTATTACATTTTCAAAGACTTTAGTTTACACATACACAACTAAATAGAACTTACACATCTCCGATTTGTTTATATCTACATTTGAGTGAGGTGGATGGGGTGAGGTGGTATTAATAGGGTATTAATTTCATCAACGCAAGACAGAACACGAAACAATGGGTATTGAATGGAAGTGATTGTAGAAAGCCTATTGGTCCAGATTTCTTGATGCTTCTATATTGGAGTGGAGTCTTGCGGTGGGTAGAATATAGTTGTGCATTAATTGGCTGTTGATTGCTGGTGTTGACTTTTTAATGTGTAGTGCCTCGCAAACGTCAAGCCGCCTGCTATCGCTGTATTTATCGAAGATTTCTGTGTTGTTTACTAGGATTTCTCTGGCGATGGTTTGGTTGTGGGAAGAGATTATATGTTCCTTAATGGAGCCCTGTTGCTTATGCATCGTTAAACGCCTAGAAAGAGATGTTGTTGTCTTGCCTATATACTGTTTTTTTTTGGAGCTTACAGTTCCCAAGAGGGCATTTGAAGGCATAGACGACGTTGGTCTCTTTTAAAGCGTTCTGCTTTGTGTCTGGAGAGTTTCTCATGAGTAGGCTGGCCGTTTTTCTGGTTTTATAGTAAATCGTCAGTTGTATCCTCTGATTTTTGTCTGTAGGGATAACGTGTCTATTAACAATATCTTTCAGGACCCTTTCCTTTCCTACGCACTTCTCAGCCTACTATGCAAGGCCCAATTTGCCTAATAAGCCAGGTTTTCATGAATTAATTGCTTTTCGACTACCTAACCTACCTAACCTAACCTAACCTAACTTTTTCGGCGACCTAACCTAACCTAACCTATAAAGATAGGTTAGGTTAGGTTAGGTAGGGTTGGTTAGGTTCGGTCATATATCTACGTTAATTTTAACTCCAATAAAAAAAATTTGACCACATTCATAATGAAATGGGTAGCTTTATCATTTCATAAGAAAAAAATTAGAGAAAATATATTAATTCAGGAAAACTTGGCTTATTAGGCCAATCGGGCCTTGCATAGTAGGCTGAGAAGTGCGTTCTGGCTACTAGATACGACATATATATATATATGTCGTACCTAGTAGCCAGAACGCACTTCTCAGCCTACTATGCAAGGCCCGATTTGCCTAATAAGCCAAGTTTTCATGAATTAATTGTTTTTCGAGTACCTAACCTACCTAACCTAACCTAACCTAACTTTTTCAGCTACCTCACCTAACCTAACATATTAAGATAGGTTAGGTTAGGTAGGGTTGGTTAGGTTCGGTCATATATCTACATTAATTTTAACTCCAATAAAAAAAAATTGACCTCATACATAATGAAATGGGTAGCTTTATCATTTCATAAGAAAAAAAATATAGAAAATATATTAATTCATGAAAACTTGGCTTATTAGGCAAATCGGGCCTTGCATAGTAGGTTGAGAAGTGAGTTCTGGCTACTAGGTACGATATATATATATATATATATATATATATATATATATATATATATATATATATATATATATATATATATATAACTGAAAACTCACACCCCAGAAGTGACTCGAACCCATACTCCCAGATGCCACGCAACTGGTATGTACAAGACGCCTTAATCCACTTGACCATCACGACCGGACTAATGAGGTGATAGCCGAGGCTATTTGAACCACCCCACCGCCGGCACTTCGGATAGTAATCTTGGGCATAGCATTTTACCAAATCACCTCATTCTTTGGGGCACACGTGAGGAACACAAATGCGAACAAGCCTGAATGGTCCCCAGGACAATATGCAACTGAAAACTCACACCCCAGAAGTGACTCGAACCCATACTCCCAGATGCCACACAACTGGTATGTACAAGACGCCTTAATCCACTTGACCATCACGACCGGACTAATGAGGTGATAGCCGAGGCTATTTGAACCACCCCACCGCCGGCACTCGGATAGTAATCTTGGGCATAGCATTTTACCAAATCACCTCATTCTTTGGGGCACACGTGAGGAACACAAATGCGAACAAGCCTGAATGGTCCCCAGGACAATATGCAACTGAAAACTCACACCCCAGAAGTGACTCGAACCCATACTCCCAGATGCCACGCAACTGGTATGTACAAGACGCCTTAATCCACTTGACCATCACGACCGGACTAATGAGGTGATAGCCGAGGCTATTTGAACCACCCCACCGCCGGCACTCGGATAGTAATCTTGGGCATAGCATTTTACCAAATCACCTCATTCTTTGGGGCACACGTGAGGAACACAAATGCGAACAAGCCTGAATGGTCCCCAGGACAATATGCAACTGAAAACTCACACCCCAGAAGTGACTCGAACCCATACTCCCAGATGCCACGCAACTGGTATGTACAAGACGCCTTAATCCACTTGACCATCACGACCGGACTAATGAGGTGATAGCCGAGGCTATTTGAACCACCCCACCGCCGGCACTCGGATAGTAATCTTGGGCATAGCATTT
Organism: Procambarus clarkii; assembly: GCF_040958095.1. Taxonomy (NCBI): domain Eukaryota; kingdom Metazoa; phylum Arthropoda; class Malacostraca; order Decapoda; family Cambaridae; genus Procambarus; species Procambarus clarkii. Next base: position 720,646 of record NW_027189130.1, read on the forward strand.
TACCAAATCACCTCATTCTTTGGGGCACACGTGAGGAACACAAATGCGAACAAGCCTGAATGGTCCCCAGGACAATATTCTGGGAGTATGGGTTCGAGTCACTTCTGGGGTGTGAGTTTTCAGTTGCATATTGTCCTGGGGACCATTCAGGCTTGTTCGCATTTGTGTTCCTCACGTGTGCCCCAAAGAATGAGGTGATTTGGTAAAATGCTATGCCCAAGATTACTATCCGAGTGCCGGCGGTGGGGTGGTTCAAATAGCCTCGGCTATCACCTCATTAGTCCGGTCGTGATGGTCAAGTGGATTAAGGCGTCTTGTACATACCAGTTGCGTGGCATCTGGGAGTATGGGTTCGAGTCACTTCTGGGGTGTGAGTTTTCAGTTGCATATTGTCCTGGGGACCATTCAGGCTTGTTCGCATTTGTGTTCCTCACGTGTGCCCCAAAGAATGAGGTGATTTGGTAAAATGCTATGCCCAAGATTACTATCCGAGTGCCGGCGGTGGGGTGGTTCAAATAGCCTCAGCTATCACCTCATTAGTCCGGTCGTGATGGTCAAGTGGATTAAGGCGTCTTGTACATACCAGTTGCGTGGCATCTGGGAGTATGGGTTCGAGTCACTTCTGGGGTGTGAGTTTTCAGTTGCATATTGTCCTGGGGACCATTCAGGCTTGTTCGCATTTGTGTTCCTCACGTGTGCCCCAAAGAATGAGGTGATTTGGTAAAATGCTATGCCCAAGATTACTATCCGAGTGCCGGCGGTGGGGTGGTTCAAATAGCCTCGGCTATCACCTCATTAGTCCGGTCGTGATGGTCAAGTGGATTAAGGCGTCTTGTACATACCAGTTGCGTGGCATCTGGGAGTATGGGTTCGAGTCACTTCTGGGGTGTGAGTTTTCAGTTGCATATTGTCCTGGGGACCATTCAGGCTTGTTCGCATTTGTGTTCCTCACGTGTGCCCCAAAGAATGAGGTGATTTGGTAAAATGCTATGCCCAAGATTACTATCCGAGTGCCGGCGGTGGGGTGGTTCAAATAGCCTCGGCTATCACCTCATTAGTCCGGTCGTGATGGTCAAGTGGATTAAGGCGTCTTGTACATACCAGTTGCGTGGCATCTGGGAGTATGGGTTCGAGTCACTTCTGGGGTGTGAGTTTTTCAGTTGCATATTGTCCTGGGGACCATTCAGGCTTGTTCGCATATATATATATATATATATATATATATATATATATATATATATATATATATATATATATATATATATATGCCTTGCTGGGTTAATCCCTGATGAAATCAAACCATTCTTCTTTGGTGCATCCCTATGTGCACTGAAAAAGAAGAGGGGAGGGATCAGACCCATTGCCTTTGGTAATACCCTTCGCCGCCTAGTTTCAAGGGCTGCTGTCAGAAGTATCCAAATGGAAGCAGCCACCATGCTGCAACCCAACCAGCTGGGGTTTGGAGTCCCCCAAGGCTGTGAAGCAGGGGCTCATGCTGCACGAGCCTACATTAGCTCTCTTACTGAAGACCAGGCAGTAGTAAAATTAGATTTTAAAAACGCTTTCATCTCGGTCAAAAGGGAAGCAATCCTAACTGCAGTCCAGAAACATTGCCCAAGCATTCTCCCGTTTGTGTCAGCAGGCTACAGCAAAGACTCAACCCTCCTGTTTGGCAAACATGAAGTCACCTCAGCAGAGGGAATTCAACAGGGAGACCCACTTGCACCGTCCCTCTTTTGCATAGCGGTTCGAGAAATTACAACCAGACTGTCCAGTGAGCTCATCATCTGGTTCCTGGATGATGGCACTCTGGCAGGCACACAAGATTCCCTGCTAGAAGACCTACAGCTGGTGAAGACACGGGGGGAGTCCATGGGTCTTGTTCTTAACCCCTCCAAGTGCGAAATTATTGCATCCAGTGAAGTAATCATTAGAGCAGTGAAATCATTTTTTCCAGAATCCTCAGTCGTTAAACCTACCGACAGCACACTACTCGGAGCACCTCTGGGCCACAATGCCATTGCTGCAGTCCTTGACGAAAAATTTAGAGACCTAAAGAGGATGGAAGAGAGAATTGGGGACTAGGACTCCCACGATGCCCTCTACCTTCTCACAAAGTGCCTTACCTTGCCCAGGCTAACATACTTCTTAAGGTGTGCACCAACTTTTGGCAACCCACTTCTACATCAATATGATGAGCTCCTCAGGTCAATATTCAGGAAGGCGCTCAACCTAGATTTAGATGACAGTCAGTGGGACCAAGCAACACTACCAGTGAGGTTTGGAGGGATAGGCATACGAAAGGCAACTGAGGTAGCACTTGCAGCATTCTTATCCTCATGTACAGCAGCCAACGAATTGGTAGGGCAGATCCTGCCAGAGCGTATGAGAGAGACAGCGGGAACTCATGATCAAACGTTCATCGAAGCAGCCAGACAATGGGACACCATTGCACACCCTCAACCCCGACCACAAGTCCCAAAAGACCACAAGCAGGCCCACTGGCCCCATAATGGAAAAGACTGTCACAGCAATGATTGACAACGCTGATGCTGAAAACAAAGCCCGCCTCCTAGCGGTAACAGCACCCCACGCCGGGGATTTTTTATTTGCTGTGCCCAATGCAGCCCTGGGAACTCGCCTCAGTCATGGCGCTCTCCGCATTGGAGTTGCCCTTCGCCTTGCCGCCCCCATCCTCACCGAACATAGGTGCATCTGCGGAACTGCGATGGCAGACCAATATGGTCGTCATGGTCTGGTATGTCGTAAATCACAGGGTAAAATTGCAAGACATGAAGAAGTCAACGACATCATCAAGAGGAGCCTCGCCACAGCCCGCTGCCCGGCACAAAGAGAACCACACTTATCCAGACCTAACGACCCTCAGAAGCGCCCTGATGGGGTCACCTTGCTACCTTGGAAGGATGGTAAGCAAGTGGTATGGGACTACACGTGCGTTGCCACACTGGCCAGTACCTACCTCCACTACAGCACACGTGAAAGCGGTGGTGCTGCTTCTTTCAGGGAATCGCAGAAAATTATTAAATACAGAGGTCTAGCACACTGCTACAGCTTTGTTCCGATCGGGTCGGAGACCCTCGGTTCGTGGGGAAAATGTGCATTGAAGTTCCTGAAGGAATTGGGGGACAAATTGATCAGCGCTACAAAAGACCAGAGAGCAAAAAGTTTCTTGTTCCAGCGCCTCAGTGTTGCGATTCAGAGGGGAAATGCCTGTTGCGTCTTGGGCACTAGTCCAACTTCAGAGGAATTCGAAGAAGTGTTTGACTTGCAACAATGATCGAACCCGTCTGTGACATTCATCAATGTTTCCCATTGTTGTGTTTTACAAGAGATCCATAACCTTTAAGCACCTTTTTGCATTATTATTTTTGTATCAACCCATGTATATCTTGTAACCATCAAATGCATAATAAAGCACAAAAAATAAAAAAGGAAGGGGGTGGTAGGAGAAAAGCACACAGAAAATGTATTGGAGGGGATCTAAACATTCCATAAAGCGTTATGTGTGGTTTCCTCCGAGGCTATGGGTCCCCCTTCTTCCAGCTAGAGGTGGTACTCCCTTCCACATATATATATATATATATATATATATATATATATATATATATATATATATATTAGTATATTTTGTTAGCAGTCTTTCCTGTAGACATATATTATTAAATATGACCGAAAAAGTAAGATTAATAATTCTAACACGAATTTTCTCAATCTTTCGTACATTACGCTTCACTGTTGGAGGTAAATCAAAAATCACTTCTCCAAAATTCATTTTTATTTCTAGTCTGACGCGACACGGGCGCGTTTCGTAAAACTTATTACATTTTCAAAGACTTCACAAATGCACAACTGATTAGAACTTACGTCTCTCTGATATTATATCTACATTTGAGTGAGGTGGGAAGGGTGATGTGGCATTAACACAAGACAGAACAGGAGGGGATATTAATAGGGTATTAAAAGTATCAACACAAGACAGAACAGAAACAATGGGTATTGAATAGAAGTGTTTGTAGAAAGCCTATTGGTCCATATTTCTTGATGCTTCTATATTGGAGCGGAGTCTTGAGGTGGGTAGAATATAGTTGTGCAAACTATAATACAAACTATATAATACAAACAATTTTATATCAATTAAAATATATCAATTTATATATTTATAAAATATATCAAACAAAATATATCAATTTTTTTTTATTGAAGTTAAAATTAACGTAGATATATGACCGAAACTAACCAACCCTACCTAACCTAACCTATCCTATCTTTATAGGTTAGGTTAGGTTAGGTAGGCGAAAAAGTTAGGTTAGGTTAGGTTAGGTAGGTTAGGTCGTCGAAAAGCAATTAATTCGTGAAAAGTTGGCTTATTAGGCAAATCGGGCCTTGCATAGTAGGCTGAGAAGTGCGTTCTGGCTACTAGGTACGACATATATATATATATATATATATATATATATATATATATATATATATATATATATATATATATATATATATATATATATATATATATATATATGTCGTACCTAGTAGCCAGAACGCACTTTTTGGCCTACTATGCAAGACCCGATTTGCCTAATAAGCCAAGTTTTCCTGAATTATTATATTTTCTCTAATTTTTTTCTTATGAAATGATAAAGCTACCCATTTCATTATGTATGAGGTCAATTTTTTTTATTCAAGTTAAAATTAACGTAGATATATGACCGAACCTAACCAACCCTACCTAACCTAACCTAACCTATCTTTATATGTTAGGTTAGGTTAGGTAGCCGAAAAAGTTAGGTTAGGTTAGGTTAGGTAGGTTAGGTTCTCGAAAAACAATTAATTCATGAAAACTTGGCTTATTAGGCAAATCGGGCCTTGCATAGTAGGCAGAGAAGAGCGTTCTGGCTATTAGGTACGACATATATATATATATATACATATATATATATATATGTCGTACCTAGTAGCCAGAACGCATTTCTCAGCCTACTATGCAAGGCCCAATTTGCCTAATAAGCCAAGTTTTCCTGAATTAATATATTTTCTCAAATTTTTTTCTTATAAAATGATAAAGCTACTTAATTCAATATGTATGAGGTCAATTTTTTTTTATTGGAGTTAAAATTACCGTAGATATATGACCGAACCTAACCAACCCTACCTAACCTAACCTAACCTATCTTCATAGGTTAGGTTAGGTTAGGTTAGGTAGCCGAAAAAGTTAGGTTAGGTTAGGTAGGTTAGGTAGTCGAAATAACATTAATTCATGAAAACTTGGCTTATTAGGCAAATCGGGCCCTGCATAGTAGGCTGAGAAGTGCGTTCTGGCTACTAGGTACGACATATATATATATATATATATATATATATATATATATATATATATATATATATATATATATATATATATTTATATATGTCGTACCTAGTAGCCAGAACGCACTTCTGAGCCTACTATGCAAGGTCGAATTTGCCTAATAAGCTAAGTTTTCATGAATTAATTGTTTTTCGACTACATAACCTACCTAACCTAACCTAACCTACCTTTTTAAGCTACCTAACCTAACCTAACCTATAAAGATAGGTTAAGTTAGGTACGGTTGGTTAGGTTCGGTCATATATCTACGTTAATTTTAAATCCAATAAAATAAAATTGACATCATACATAATGAAATGGGTAGCTTTATCATTTCATAAGAAAAAATTAGAGAAATATATATTAATTCAGGAAAACTTGGCTTATTAGGCAAATCGGGCCTTGCATAGTAGGCTGAGAAGTGCGTTCTGGCTACTAGGTACGACATATATATATATATATATATATATATATATATATACATATATATATATATATATATATAAATATATATATATATATATATATATATATATATATATATATATGTGTCGTACCTAGTAGCCAGAACGCACTTCTCAGCCTACTATTCAAGGCCCGATTTGCCTAATAAGCCAAGTTTTCATGAATTAATGTTTTTTCGACAACCTAACCTAATTTTTTCGGCTACCTAACCTAACCTATAAAGATAGGTTAGGTTAGGTTAGGTAGGGTTGGTTAGGTTCGGTCATATATCTTCGTTAATTTTAACTCCAATAAAAAAAAATTGACCTCATACATAATGAAATGGGTAGCTTTATCATTTCATACGAAAAAAATTTGAGAAAATATATTAATTCAGGAAAACTTGGCTTATTAGGCAAATCGGGCCTTGCATAGTAGGCTGAGAAGTGCGTTCTGGCTACTAGGTACGACATATATATATATATATATATATGTCCTACCTAATAGCCAGAACGCACTTCTCAGCCTACTATTCAAGGCCCGATTTGCCTAATAAGACAAGTTTTCATGAATTAATGTTTTTCGTCTACCTAACCTACCTAACCTAACCTAACCTAGCTTTTTTTGGCTACCTAACCTAACCTTACCTATAAATATAGGTTAGGTTAGGTTAGGTAGGGTTGGTTAGGTTCGGTCATATATCTACGTTAATTTTAACTGTAATAAAAAAAATTGACCTCATACATAGAGAAAAGGGTTGCTTTATCATTTCATAAGAAAAAAATTATAGTAAATATATTAATTCAGGAAAACTTGGCTTATTAGGCAAATCGGGCCTTGAATAGTAGGCTGAGAAGTGAGTTCTGGCTACTAGGTACGACATATATATATATATATATATCCACGGGGTATCGTGGAGACCGGACGCACCGTGGAACTCCGGGCTACCTTCATACTTTATCACAAAACAGTGAGGTCAAGCAGGTGAGGCGTCGGCCAGGACATATGTGAACATCATTAGAAGACATCTTCAGCGTTTGAAGTTCCTCCATCGTCCCAGTCAACGGTATTTTATAATTTTCTCTGGCTTGCCAAGCTTGAACACACCAGCAACAGTTCCAGTGAGGGAGGCCTACCGCCTTAACGGCCGGGGCGGGATGGGGAAGGGTGGGGGGGGGGCGGAGGGAGGCGCGTGAGGGAAAGTGAACCTTAGAGTAAGGCGTCACTAGGAACACCCGCTCACCGGTCAGGCGGAGGAGACTGGTAGTGGCCGCATCTCCCCTCACCACCACACCACCCCATCACCTCCCTCACGGGCTCAGTGAATGATAGTGAAAAATTTCTGTCTGTTTAGTGTATACTTTGCGGCCCCGACATACAAAGTGAATACCATGTATATATAGTGCCATACATCTCAAAGTGCCAACTCCGATACTCAGTACCATGCACACCACAAAGAATCAACCCCTGTTTATAGTGTCATACATATAACAAAGTGCCAACCCCATATTCTCAGTGTCATCCATACCCTTGTGTACATATATATGAATGTATATTGTGTGTCATGTGTATAGCCCACTCGATACCACGCCTCCCCCCCAAACCGTCCCCATCCCCCCCCCCCTGCATCACTACCTGAGCTGACCCTCGGCTGACCGGCCTCCACACCCAGCCGCGGCCTCCACACCCAGCCGCGGCCTCCACACCCAGCCGCGGCCTCCACACCCAGCCGCGGCCTCCACACCCAGCTGATGCCTCCACACCCAGTTGACGCCTCCACACCCAGCTAATGCCTCCACACCCAGCTGATGCCTCCACACCCAGCCGATGCCTCCACACCCAGTTGATGCCTCCACACCCAGTTGATGCCTCCACACCCAGTTGATGCCCATACACCCAGTTGATGCCTCCACACCTAGTTGCTGGCTCCACACCCAGTTGCTGGCTCTACACCCAGTTGCTGGCTCCACACCCAGTTGATGCCTCCACACCCAGGTGCTTTTTCCACACCCAGTTGCTGGTTTCACACCCAGTTGATGCCTCCACACCCAGGTGCTTTTTCCACACCCAGTTGATGCCTCCACACCCAGTTGCTGGCAGTTGCTTGGTCATGACCCAGCGTGTTTGCCCCCCTCTATAGAACAATGCACAGTTTAACTCTCCCAACCGAGTTGAAATGGAAGGGGTCCCAGCGGTCGGGCAGAACTCCACAAGCCTTGAGGTGCCAACAACTGCTCCTAAAAGAGGTTTTTGCCGAGTATGCAATAAAAACACAGCCATAAACTCCAACGGTGGTGTTATCCGCTTTCACACCGTCAACGACGTAAGATGCAGTGGTTCCCACCAGCTTCCAAAAGGAAGCAATGGCCAGCTGCCATTGACAGTTAGAGAAGAGACTCCCATTAACCTAATCTCATCTGAAAACCTCACCCAAGCGATCATAGCGACGTCTGCTAGAACATTACCACACATCCCAAAAGCAGCCCGCCCAAATGCAGCAGCCAAACTCTGTAATCTTCTGAAAAGCGTCAATGATGCCCCGGAAAACATTCAAGCGTGGCATAATGGCCTTCTGTTTGGCAATGTATTCCTCACCGTCCCTCCAAGGAGGGACAAATCACTTGCTTCCTCGGTCCTGAGGGCGATAAATGAATACCCAAGGGGGGACAACCTAGTTCGCCTGCCTCTGCGAGCAAAACACACCCACCGCAGAAATGGTAACAACAACATACCGGAAACGTACAAAATCAGAGCACAAATCACCAAGAAAATTGAAGAGGGAAATACCGCAAGTGCTATTAGAGTCCTCACCAGTGACGAGAAAATTGCTCCTCGAAACTCAGCCACAGCACGGGCCCTGCAAAGCAAGCACCCACCCAGAGCCCCTCAAGGCAACAACATCGTTCCGCCATCAGCCGACACCATTTCAGACCCATTAATCTTTGGTGAATCTGAGGTCTACAAAGCAGCCCTTTCTTTTCCACCTGGGTCAGCAGGCGGCTTTACAGGGTTAAAACCTCAACACAATCAAGCAAATGTTAAATCCTGCAGTTGGTGATGCTGCACAAGATCTTCTTATGGAACTCACAAGGTTCGTCAACATGTGCCTGGCTGGTGAGATAATTGAGGTCATCAGGCCTCTCTTTTTTGGTGCCTCCCTCTGTGCTCTCAGAAAGAAGGACGAAGGAATCAGGCCAATCGCTGTTGGCAACACTCTCCGACGCCTGATTGCCACGGCTGCTATGAGGGTAGTCAGCCAGCAAGCGGCTGAATTGCTGAAACCAATCCAGCTAGGATTTGGAATCCCCTAAGGCTGTGAAGCGGCTGCCCATGCAGCACGAGCATACATCACCAACATTTCTGATGAAAAGGCCCTGCTCAAACTGGACTTTAAGAATACCTTCAACATGGTCAGAAGAGATGCAGTACTTTGTGCCATACATCGCCATTTCCGGCCCTCTACTCGTTCATACTATCGTGCTACAGTGGTGAGTCAAAACTGCTCTTTGGTGAACATGAAATCAGATCATGTGAAGGTGTTCAGCAAGGTGATCCTCTTGCTCCCATTCTTTTCTGCTTAGTCTTAAAAGAAATCACCGAAAGCTTGTCCATCGTGTTCAACATCTGGTTTTTTGATGATGGCACCATAGCTGGCACCGTAGACCATCTCTTGGCAGATATCAGGAAAATAAAGGAGCAAGAAGTAAGCCTGGGTCTTGTCCTGGACCCTTCCAAGTGTGAAGTAGTCTCTTTCAACCCAGACATCGCAGCTAGAATATGGTCTGCCTTGCCTAGAGCCCATGTCATTAGGGCCAAGAACAGCACCCTCCTTAGAGCCCCCCTCGGGTCTAACGCCATTGAGGAGATCCTTGACAAGAAAATCGCAGACCTTAGGAGGATGGAAGACAGAATAGGTGACATCGATGCCCACGATGCTTTTTATCTCCTCACCAAATGCTCGGTGGCTTGGGTGGCTTGGGTGTCCGCACTGCTACCAAAATTGCTGTCCCAGCCTTCTTGTCTTCCTCCTCAGCATCAGATGACCTGGTTAAGGAAATTCTACCTGACACCCTGAGTGATGTAGCGGGGATACAGGACCCCCACTACACGGAATGCGACACGAAATGGGGTGCCATGGCTGACCCAGCACTCAGACCAGCCATGCCGAAAGCCAAGAAACGATTCAGTTGGGACAGCCCCAATGTAGAAAAAGAAGCCACAGCTTTGCTGGAGGCAGCAACAACCCCCAGTGATCGTGCACGCCTCACAGCTGTGCAGGCTCCCCATGCAGGGGACTTCCTTTTGGCAGTCCCTATGTCTGCGACAGGCACACGTCTTAATCCGCAGGATCTCCATATTGCAGTCACTCTCCGTCTTGCTGCCCCTATCCACACTGTTCATAGGTGTATTTGCGGCGAGGCAGATGCTGACGAATATGGACTGCATGGCCTGCACTGTGGAAAATCTGGTGGTTGGCACACTAGACACGACGAAGTCAATGACATCATTAAAAGAAGCCTTGCCTCTGCTCAGTGTCCAGTGGAGAGAGAGCCCCGCAACCTACTGAACCGTGACTCTGTTAGCTTTGCCGGCCGACCAGATGGAATCACACTGCGACTGTGGAAGGGTGGCAGACAGTTGGCATGGGACTATACTTGTGTATCCACCCTGGCAACCACATACATCAACCTCTCTGCCGGCACAGCAGGAGTCGCGGCGACACACAGAGAAAGAGACAAGTCAGCCAAGTACAGGCAATTAGATCATCGGTACAACTTCGTTTCAATAGGGTCTGAGACCTTAGGCTCATGGGGAGAGAGTGCAAGAAGGTTTCTTAAGGATCTTGGTTCCAAGCTCATTGACACCACAAGACACCCTAGAGCAGCAAGTTTTCTCTTTCAGCGCCTCAGTGTCGCGATCGAGAGGGGGAATGCTCGCTGCATCCTCAGTTCATGCCCGGCGTCGGAGGAGTTCGAGGAAATCTACAGCCTCTAGGAAGCGAACTTTTTTTTGTGTCCTCTTAATGTTAATTTTCTGTATAAAATCAGATATGTAACTGTATAACCTTGCATAATAAAGTGTACACCATATAAAAAAGGGGGGTGGTAGGAGAAGCAAACACTCTTACGTATTCAGAGTTAAATGGCAAGTTTTTCCCTGAATGCTCTGTGTTCCCTTCTCTGAGGCTGTGGGTCCCTATAATTTCACCAGTAGTGGTACCCCCTATGTATATATTTAAATATATATATATATATATATATATATATATATATATATATATATATATATATATATATATATATATATATATATATGTATATATATATATATATTATTAAATATGACCGAAAAAGTAAGATTAATAATTCTAACACGAATTTTCTCAATCTTTCGTACATTTCTTTTCACTGTTGGAGGTAAATCAAAAATCAATTCTCCAAAATTCATTTTTATTTCTAGTCTGACGCGACACGAGCGCGTTTCGTAAAACTAATTACATTTTCAAAGACTTTAGTTTACAAATACACAACTGAATAGAACTTACGCATCTCCGATTATATATCTACATTTTAGTGAGGTGGATGGGGTGAGGTGGCATTAATAGGGTATTAATTTCATCAACACAAGACAGAAAAAGAGGTGGTATTAATAGGGTATTAATTTCATCAACACAAGACACAACACGAAACAATGGGTATTGAATAGAAGTGTTTGTAGAAAGCCTATTGGTCCATATTTCTTGATGCTTCTATATTGGAGCGGAGTCTTGAGGTGGGTAGAATATAGTTGTGCATTAATTGGCTGTTGATTGCTGGTGTTGACTTCTTGATGTGTAGTGCCTCGCAAACGTCAAGCCGCCTGATATCGCTGTATCTATCGATGATTTCTGTGTTGTTTACTAGGATTTCTCTGGCGATGGTTTGGTTGTGGGAAGAGATTATATGTTCCTTAATGGAGCCCTGTTGCTTATGCATAATATATGTCATATTGGTCATATTTAATAATATATGTCTACAGGAAAGACTGTTAACAAAATATACTAATATATATATATATATATATATATATATGTATATATATATATATATATATATATATATATATATATATATATATATATATATATATATATATATATATATATATATATATATATATATATATATATTATATATATATATATATATATATATAATATAATATATATATATATATATATATATATATATATATATATATATTATATATATATATATATATATATATATATATATATATATATATATATATATATATATATATATATATATATATATATATATATATATATGTCGTACCTAGTAGCCAGAACTCACTTTTTGGCCTACTATTCAAGGCCCAACTTGCCTAGTAAGCCCAGTTTTCCCTAATTAATATATTTTTTCTAATTTTTTTCTTATGAAATGATAAAGTTACCTATTTCATTATGTATGAGGTCAATTTTATTTTATTGGAATTAAAATTAAAGTAGATATATGACCGAACCTAACCAACCCTACCTAACCTAACCTAACCTATCTTTATAGGTTAGGTTTAGTTAGGTAGCCGAAAAAGTTAGGTTAGGTCAGGTTAGGTAGGTTAGGTAGTCGAAAAACAATTAATTCATGAAAACTTGCCTTATTAGGCAAATCGGGCATTGCATAGTAGGCCGATAAGTGCATTCTGGCTACTAGGTACGACATATATATATATATATATATATATATATATATATATATATATATATATATATATATATATATATATATATATATATATATATGTCGTACCTAATAGCCAGAACGCACTTCTCAGCCTACTATTCAAGGCCCGATTTGCCTAATAAGCCAAGTTTTCATGAATTAATGTTTTTTCGTCTACCTAACCTACCTAACCTAACCTAACCTAGCTTTTTTTGGCTACCTAACCTAACCTTACCTATAAATATAGGTTAGGTTAGGTTAGGTAGGGTTGGTTAGGTTCGGTCATATATCTACGTTAATTTTAACTCCAATAAAAAAAAATTGACCTCATACATAGAGAAAAGGGTTGCTTTATCATTTCATAAGAAAAAAATTATAGTAAATATATTAATTCAGGAAAACTTGGCTTATTAGGCAAATCGGGCCTTGAATAGTAGGCTGAGAAGTGAGTTCTGGCTACTAGGTACGACATATATATATATATATATATATATATATATATATATATATATATATATATATATATATATATATATATATATATATATATATATATATATATGTCGTACCTAGCAGCCAGAACGCACTTCTCAGCCTACTATGCAAGGCCCGAATTGCCTAATAAGCCAAGTTTTCTTGAAATAATTGTTTTTCGACTACCTAACCTACCTAACCTAACCTAACCTAACTTTTTCGGCGACCTAACCTAACCTAACCTATAAAGATAGGTTAGGTTAGGTTAGGTAGGGTTGGTTAGGTTCGGTCATATATCTACGTTAATTTTAACTCCAATAAAAAAAATTTGACCACATTCATAATGAAATGGGTAGCTTTATCATTTCATAAGAAAAAAAATAGAGAAAATATATTAATTCAGGAAAACTTGGCTTATTAGGCCAATCGGGCCTTGCATAGTAGGCTGAGAAGTGCGTTCTGGCTACTAGATACGACATATATATATATATGTCGTACCTAGTAGCCAGAACGCACTTCTCAGCCTACTATACAAGGCCCGATTTGCCTAATAAGCCAAGTTTTCATGAATTAATTGTTTTTCGACTACCTAACCTACCTAACCTAACCTAACCTAACTTTTTCAGCTACCTAACCTAACCTAACATATTAAGATAGGTTAGGTTAGGTAGGGTTGGTTAGGTTCGGTCATATATCTACATTAATTTTAACTCCAATAAAAAAAAATTGACCTCATACATAATGAAATGGGTAGCTTTATCATTTCATTAGAAAAAAATATAGAAAATATATTAATTCATGAAAACTTGGCTTATTAGGCAAATCGGGCCTTGCATAGTAGGTTGAGAAGTGAGTTCTGGCTACTAGGTACGATATATATATATATATATATATATATATATATATATATATATATATATATATATATATATATATATATATATATATATATATATATATAAATATATATATGCCTTGCTGGGTTAATCCCTGATGAAATCAAACCATTCTTCTTTGGTGCATCCCTATGTGCCCTGAAAAAGAAGAGGGGAGGGATCAGACCCATTGCCGTTGGTAATACCCTTCGCCGCCTAGTTGCAAGGGCTGCTGTCAGAAGTATCCAAATGGAAGCAGCCACCATGCTGCAACCCAACCAGCTGGGGTTTGGACATAAGGAAGTGATAGCCGAGGCTATTTGAACCACTTCCCCGCCGGCACTCGGATGGTAATCTTGGGCATAGCATTTTATCAAATCACCTCATTCTTTGGGGCACACGTGAGGAACACAAATGCAAACAAGCCTGAATGGTCCCCAGGACTATATACAACTGAAAACTCACACCCCAGAAGTGACTCGAACCCATACTCCCACAACTGGTATGTACAGGGACGCCTTAATCCGCTTGACCATCACGACCGGACATAAGGAAGTGATAGCCGAGGCTATTTGAACCACTTCCCCGCCGGCACTCGGATGGTAATCTTGGGCATAGCATTTTATCAAATCACCTCATTCTTTGGGGCACACGTGAGGAACACAAATGCAAACAAGCCTGAATGGTCCCCAGGACTATATACAACTGAAAACTCACACCCCAGAAGTGACTCGAACCCATACTCCCACAACTGGTATGTACAGGGACGCCTTAATCCGCTTGACCATCACGACCGGACATAAGGAAGTGATAGCCGAGGCTATTTGAACCACTTCCCCGCCGGCACTCGGATGGTAATCTTGGGCATAGCATTTTATCAAATCACCTCATTCTTTGGGGCACACGTGAGGAACACAAATGGAAACAAGCCTGAATGGTCCCCAGGACTATATACAACTGAAAACTCACACCGCAGAAGTGACTCGAACCCATACTCCCACAACTGGTATGTACAGGGACGCCTTAATCCGCTTGACCATCACGACCGGACATAAGGAAGTGATAGCCGAGGCTATTTGAACCACTTCCCCGCCAGCACTCGGATGGTAATCATGGGCATAGCATTTTATCAAATCACCTCATTCTTTGGGGCACACGTGGGGAACACAAATGCAAACAAGCCTGAATGGTCCCCAGGACTATATACAACTGAAAACTCACACCCCAGAAGTGACTCGAACCCATACTCCCACAACTGGTATGTACAGGGACGCCTTAATCCGCTTGACCATCACGACCGGACATAAGGAAGTGATAGCCGAGGCTATTTGAACCACTTCCCCGCCGGCACTCGGATGGTAATCTTGGGCATAGCATTTTATCAAATCACCTCATTCTTTGGGGCACACGTGAGGAACACAAATGCAAACAAGCCTGAATGGTCCCCAGGACTATATACAACTGAAAACTCACACCCCAGAAGTGACTCGAACCCATACTCCCACAACTGGTATGTACAGGGACGCCTTAATCCGCTTGACCATCACGACCGGACATAAGGAAGTGATAGCCGAGGCTATTTGAACCACTTCCCCGCCGGCACTCGGATGGTAATCTTGGGCATAGCATTTTATCAAATCACCTCATTCTTTGGGGCACACGTGAGGAACACAAATGCAAACAAGCCTGAATGGTCCCCAGGATTATATACAACTGAAAACTCACACCCCAGAAGTGACTCGAACCCATACTCCCACAACTGGTATGTACAGGGACGCCTTAATCCGCTTGACCATCACGACCGGACATAAGGAAGTGATAGCCGAGGCTATTTGAACCACTTCCCCGCCGGCACTCGGATGGTAATCTTGGGCATAGCATTTTATCAAATCACCTCATTCTTTGGGGCACACGTGAGGAACACAAATGCAAATCTGTGTTCCTCACGATTTGTGAGGAGATTTGATAAAATGCTATGCCCAAGATTACCATCCGAGTGCCGGCGGGGAAGTGGTTCAAATAGCCTCGGCTATCACTTCCTTATGTCCGGTCGTGATGGTCAAGCGGATTAAGGCGTCCCTGTACATACCAGTTGTGGGAGTATGGGTTCGAGTTACTTCTGGGGTGTGAGTTTTCAGTTGTATATAGTCCTGGGGACCATTCAGGCTTGTTTGCATATATATATATATATATATATATATATATATATATATATATATATATATATATATATATATATATATATATATATATATATATATATCGTACCTAGTAGCCAGAACGCACTTCTCAGCCTACTATGCAAGGCCCGATTTGTCTAATAAGCCAAGTTTTCCCGAATTAATATATTTTCTCTAATTTTTTTCTTATGAAATGATAAAGCTACCCATTTCATTATGTCTGAGGTCAATTTTTTTTATTGGAGTTAAAATTAACGAAGATATATGACCGAACCTAACCAACCCAACCTAACCTAACCAAACCTATCTTTATTAGTTAGGTTAAGTTAAGTAGCTGAAAAAGTTAGGTTAGGTTAGGTTAGGTAGTCGAAAAACAATTAATTCATGAAAACTTGGCTTATTAGGCAAATCGAGCCTTGTATAGTAGGCTGAGAAGTGCGTTCTGGCTACTGGGTACGACATATATATATATATATATATATATATATATATATATATATATATATATATATATATATATATATATATATATATATATATATATATATATATATATATATATTTATATATATATATATATGTCGTACCTAGTAGCCAGAACGCACTTCTCAGCCTACTATGCAAGGCCCGATTTGCCTAATAAGCCAAGTTTTCATGAATTAATTGTTTTTCGCCAACCTAACCTACCTAACCTAACCTAACCTAACTTTTTAAGCTACCTAACCTAACCTAACCTATAAAGATAGGTTAGGTTAGGTTAGGTAGGGTTGGTTAGGTTCGGTCATATATCTAAGTTAATTTTAACTCCAATAAAAAATATTGACCTCATTCATAATGAAATGGGTAGCTTTATCATTTCATAAGAAAAAAATTAAAGAAAATATAATATTTCAGGAAAACTTAGTTTATTAGGCAAATCGGGCCTTGCATAGTAGGCCAAAAAGTGCGTTCTGGCTACTAGGTACGACATATATATATATATATATATATATATATATATATATATATATATATATATATATATATATATATATATATATATATATATATATATATATATATATATATGTCGTACCTAGTAGCCAGAATGCACTTATCGGCCTACTATGCAATGCCCGATTTGCCTAATAAGGCAAGTTTTCATGAATTAATTGTTTTTCGACTACCTAACCTACCTAACCTAACCTAACCTAACTTTTTCGGCTACCTAACCTAACCTATAAAGATAGGTTAGGTTAGGTTAGGTAGGGTTGGTTAGGTTCGGTCATATATCTACGTTAATTTTAACTCCAATAAAAAAAAATTGACCTCATACATAATGAAATGGGAAGCTTTATCATTTCATAAGAAAAAAATTAGAGAAAATATATTAATTCAGAAAAACTTGGCTTATTAGGCAAATCGGGCCTTGCATAGTAGGCTGAGAAGTGCGTTCTGGCTACTAGGTACGACATATATATATATATATATATATATATATATATATATATATATATATATATATATATATATATATATATATATATATATATATATGTATATATATGAGAATTTGTGTTCCTCACGTGTGCCCCAAAGAATGAGGTGATTTGGTGAAATGCTATGCCCAAGATTACCATCCGAGTTGCCGTCGGGGAAGTGGCTCAAATAGCCTCGGCTATCACTTCCTTTTGACGGCCGTGATGGTCAAGCGGATTAAGGCGCCCTGTAGTTACCAGTTGCGTTGCTTCTGGGAGTATGGGTTCGAGTCACTTCTGGGGTGTGAGTTTTCATATTCATGTATATATGTATATATATATATATATATATATATATATATATATATATATATATATATATATATATATATATATATATATATATATATATATATATATATATATATATATGCAGAATAACCACATATGAAAAATAGAAAATGCTTAACGCGTTTTCGGCTAATTCGCCTTCATCAGAGCAAAGTAGAATCAAGAAAATCAAGAAAAAGAATTTTTTCTTTTTTTCTATTTTTCATATGTGGTTATTCTGCATACTTGGATCAGTGTTTTTGTGATCATTGTTGCATATATATATATATATATATATATATATATATATATATATATATATATATATATATATATATGTATATATATAAATAAATAAATATATTTATATATATATATATATATATATATATATGTCGTACCTAATAGCCAGAACGCACTTCTCAGCCTACTATTCAAGGCCCGATTTGCCTAATAAGCCAAGTTTTCATGAATTAATGTTTTTTCGTCTACCTAACCTACCTAACCTAACCTAACCTAGCTTTTTTTAGCTACCTAACCTAACCTTACCTATAAATATAGGTTAGGTTAGGTTAGGTAGGGTTGGTTAGGTTCGGTCATATATCTACGTTAATTTTAACTCCAATAAAAAAAAATTGACCTCATACATAGAGAAAAGGGTTGCTTTATCATTTCATAAGAAAAAAATTATAGTAAATATATTAATTCAGGAAAACTTGGCTTATTAGGCAAATCGGGCCTTGAATAGTAGGCTGAAAAGTGAGTTCTGGCTACTAGGTACGACATATATATATATATATATATATACATATATATATATATATATATATATATATATATATATATATGTATATATATAAATAAATAAATATATTTATATATATATATATATATGTATATATATATATATATATACATATATATATATATATATATATATATATATATATATATATATATATATATATATATATATATATATATATATATATATATATATATATATATATATATATATATATATATATATATAAATTTATATATATATATATATATATATATATTTATATATATATATATATATTTATATATATATATATATATATATATATATATATATATATATATATATATATATATATATATATATATATATGTCGTACCTAGTAGCCAGAACGCACTTCTCAGCCTACTATGCAAGGCCCGATTTGCCTAATAAGCCAAGTTTTACTGAATTAATATATTTTCTTTAATTTTTTCTTATGAAATGATAAAGCTACCCATTTCGTTATGTATGAGGTCAATTTTTTTTATTGGAGTTAAAATTAACGTAGATATATGACCGAACCTAACCAACCCTACCTAACCTAACCTAACCTATCTTTATAGGTTAGGTTAGGTTAGGTAGCCGAAAAAGTTAGGTTAGGTTAGGTAGTCGAAAAACAATTAATTCATGAAAACTTAGCTTATTAGGCAAATCGGGCCTTGAATAGTAGGCTGAGAAGTGCGTTCTAGCTACTAGGTACGACATATATATATATATATATATATATATATATATATATATATATATATATATATATATATATATATATATATATATATATATATATATATATATATATATATATATATATATATATATTGCTATACCTGTTTTTGGTTAATTACACCTGACCAACCCTTGGGATGGGGTGGTCAGGTGTCGGCCTATATATCTTCCCCCCTTCTCCCTTCTCCTTAGTCAGTCTGGTGTTGACAAAGGCTTTAACAAAGCCGAAACGTTCACCTCATTTCATATTTCTCTGTGGATTTTCCGCATAAAATGATCAGTGTTTTGTGATCGTCAATTGCATATATATATATATATATATATATATATATGCAAACATATATATATATATATATATATATATATATATATATGCAAACAAACCTGAATGGTCCCCAGGACTATATACAACTGAAAACTCACACCCCAGAAGTGACTCGAACTCGGCGGGGAAGTGGTTCTTATAGCCTCGGCTATCACTTCCTTATGTCCGGTCGTGATGGTCAAGCGGATTAAGGCGTCCCTGTACATACCAGTTGTGGGAGTATGGGTTCGAGTCACTTCTGGGGTGTGAGTTTTCAGTTATATATATATATATATATATATATATATATATATATATATATATATATATATATATATATATATATATATATATATATATATATATATATATATATATATATATATATATATATATATATATATATATTTATATATATTTATATATATATATCTTTATATATATAAATAAGGTTGATTCCTAATATTAAAACGCACGATCCAGCAGCAAGGAATCAAGCCTTCACGATAAAATATCGCCAAGATCTGATTCGTGCTCAGATATACAAGGCAGAATATAGAAATCAATGACAACAGAGCGCAACTACTTCAGGCCAAAAATGAATGGAGAAATAGCAACATCGACGAAAGTCTCCGTACTCGCTTTGAACAACACCTCGACATCCTCACAGACCGACATCATCTCAGCACTGAAACAAGGATAATCAAGAAACTAACAACGTTATATGGAGGACCTATACCAATTCCACGACCAAGAGATGGCTTCCTGAACCTTGCAGGAATCAACCTCACTGAGGACCAAGTCACTCTCCTAAATCTGGGTATAAACTGTCACGTTATGTCCAAACCGAGTGAGATGGCCTGGAAAGTGGAGTTGGAGATTCTGTTGGACAACATATTCGACCTAGAAGCACAAAAGAAGGTCACCACCAAAGATACCTTACAAGCAGAACTTATTGCGGAAGGAGGAAAGAATCGAGGCAACTACAGAAGCACCATACTGTCCCCCGAGCTCAAAGCGGCAGCTAAGAGCCTTCGTGAGAACAAGGAGATAGTTGTCAGGAGAGGCGACAAGTCGCCAATATGCGTCATTCTTAAAAAAGACGAATATCTGGCAAAAATGAACCTCATACTCCCTGACCAAACTAAATTCCAAAGGGTAACGAAGGACACTACAGCCGAACTGAAAGCAAAGGTCAACTAATTGATCGAAACTGTGAACGCCAAGAAATCTGGACTCCACCTGCCAAAAATTATTGGGGAATATAAACCTGGATATGCGTATGGAAATGACAAGACACACAAGCCTGGAAACCCACTTCGGCCAATCATCAGCCAGATACCCACACCCATGTACAGACTGGCGAAACGACTCAACGGCTTGCTGACTCCTTATGTCCCTTGCGCCTTCAGCCTGAAGTCTCCAAAGAAATTTGTTGACTTGCTGTGGGGCACACAGGCCACAGGGATAAGAGCCTCGTTGGACGTAGAATCTCTGTTTACCAACGTACCTGTGGATGAAACAATCGGGATGATAGCCGACAGAGTGTACCGTGATCTGGCCTGTACTCCTCTTGACATACCAGAAAAGAGTCTAAGGAAACTACTCCAAGCTTGTACTAAAGAGGCACCCTTCTTGAGCCCGGATGGATACATGTATAAGCAAGTAGATGGGGTCGCCATGGGTTCTCCCCTAGGTGTCCTGTTTGCAAACTTCTACATGGGTACCATCGAGCACAAAGTCTTAGTCGACATGAACTTGAAACCGGCCATATACTGCAGGTATGTTGACGACATTTTACACAGGTACCTGATGTCAGACATCTGCAGGAGCTGAAGGATTCATTTGAGCAGAATTCTGTGTTGCATTTCACTTACGAGATGGAGAAGGATGGGAAGCTGCCCTTTCTAGATGTAACAGTCATGGAAAGGAGCGGAGTTTTCCACACTGCAGTCTACACTAAGGAAACAAACATAGGAATGTGCCTGAATGCCAACAGTGACTGCCCGGACAGGTACAAGAGGAGTGTTGTTAACGCTTATGTCGACCGTGCCCTCAGCCACAGCTCAGAATTGAAGCAAGTCGACGAAGAACTCTGTAGGGTAAGGCAGGTCCTAGTCAACAACGGCTTCTCCAATGGTTTCGTGGAAGACATCATAAGAAGGAAAGTGAAACGCCATGTAACCTCTGAAGAGACAACTAACACAACACCTATACCCCCTATTAGACTATTTTACAGGAACCTCTTTTCCACAGCCCATAAAACGGAGGAAAGGGTACTGAAAGATATTGTCAGTAGAAACGTTATCCCTACAGACAAAAATCAGAAGATACAACTGACGATTTACTATAAAACCAGAAAAACGGCCAGCCTACTCATGAGAAACTCTCCAGACACAAAGCAGAACGCTATAAAAGATACCAACGTCGTCTATGCCTTCAAATGCCCTCTTGGGGACTGTAAGCCTAAAAAAAAAACCAGTTTATAGGCAAGACAACAACATCTCTTTCCAGGCGTTTAACGATGCATAAGCAACAGGGCTCCATTAAGGAACATATAATCTCTTCCCACAAACAAACCATCACCAGAGAAATCTTAGCAAACAACACAGAAATCATCGATAGATACAGCGATAGCAGGCGGCTTGACGTTTGCGAGGCACTACACATCAAGAAGTCAACACCAGCAATCAACAGCCAATTAATGCACAACTATATTCTACCCACTTCAAGACTCCGCTCCAATATAGAAGCATCAAGAAATATGGACCAATAGGCTTTCTACAATTACAACCATTCAATACCCATTGTTTCGTGTTCTGTCTTGTGTTTAAATTTAATACCCATTCAATACCCATTGTTTCGTGTTCTGTCTTGTGTTGGAATTTAATACCCATTGAACACCCATTGTTGAAAGTTCGGTTTTCACCTCATCCACCTCACCCAAATGTAGATATAAACCTCGAAGATGAGTAAAGCTCTATTCAGTTTCGGTTGTGTGTTTGTAAACTAAAGTCTTTGAAAATGTAATAAGTTTTACGAAACGCGCTCAAGTGTCGCGTCAGACTAGAAATAAAAATGAATTTTGGAGAATTGATCTTTGAATTACCATCAACAGTGAAAAGAAACATAAGAAAGATAGAGAAAATTCGTGTTAGAATTATTAATCTTACTTTTTCGGTCATATTTAATAATATATGTCTACAGGAAAGACTGCTACCAAAATATACTAATATATATATATATATATATATATATATATATATATATATATATATATATATATATATATATATATATATATATATATATATATATATATATAAATATATATATATATATATATATATATATATATATATATATATATATATATATATATATATATATATATATATATAACATATATAGTAACAGCTGCCGTAGCAGTCGGTCGTGCAGGGGGTTGGGTCCCACATTTGTGCCCATTCAACAAGGATAACAGTGCCTGAGGAAGTCAAGAAGCGACTCATGTCTGTGTTAATACCTGCTGAAGACTCTTAGTGGGTCGAGGAAGCCTACCTCTCCAGCAGTGCATCAGAATCAACTGTAAAAGGTGTGTTGTCCTGGCGGGAGGCGTGCTAGGGAGGGGAAGGACACAGCCCTGGCTGAGGGTTATCTCAGTGCCTCCATAAACAACAGCCTCCAGGCGGGGAGGAGGCCTCATGTGGAGGGGGGGGGGTGAAGGGGAGGCTCACAAACCTGCTTGTATTCCAGCAGTCTTATAAGTGAATGTGTGCGTCTTTTCAGATGAACGGTGAGTTTGTAGTGATAAACATAATGCACCTGTGAAACTTTGTGTTAATTGTGTGTGACCGGGACACCTTCTCCCCCCCTCTCCCTAGCCTCCCACAGGCCTCGCCAGCCCACCCAGCTACCCTCTCCCGGCGGCTGACCCGACGACCATCGTCCACCCCACGCCCACTGTCGACCAACGCCCACCATCACCTCCCACGCATCGTCACCCAACGCCCACCGGCACCCCACGCCCACCGTCACCGCACGCAACCCTACGCCCACCGGCACCCCACGCCCACCGTCACCCCACGCAACCCTACGCCCACCGCCACCCCACGCCCACCGTCAGCCCACGCCCACACACGTTACACGCCCTACGGCTCGCTCACCAGGAAAGGGTGGAAGGACACATGTGGTGGGGTCAAGAGACTGGGTCACCAGTGTGCCAATAAGTGCTTGAAAAAGATAAGTTGAGTTCAGTCCTGTGGTGACTGGACAATTGTGAGTATCGTGTTGAGAGCACCACACCCAGTGAGCCAGGACACATTCACCAGTGTTTAGTGACAAAAGGAAATTATCCAAGTGTTACGTGCCACATCAACCCTCCCCCCACCCCCTGAGTGTAGTGCCTCCCCCCCAGTGAGTGTAGTGTCTCCCGCTCGCCCACTCCACTTGTGTAGTGTCTCCCATCCCCCCTCCGTGAGGTGCAGTGTCTTCCGCTCCCCCGCCCCCACCTCCCACGATCAGGTGGTCGCGCCTTCCCCTCCCCGGCCCCCCTCCCAGACCGGGCCAGCGCAGCCTCCCAACCCCCACCCACCACCTCCACGAGCCCACCCACCCCAGACATCTGCCCAGACATGACGCATAGTATAGGGGACAACCTCGTTCCCCCCAGCCAGGAGGGAGAGACAAATACTCCAGTGCAAGGTGACAGTCACTTCACCTAAGGGGATGGCAGAAGAAGCCGCTACCAGCCAGCTCACCCCTCCCGAAGCCAATCAAAGGAGAGGCACATGCAGTGTTTGTGGGAGCAACATCAGCATCAACTCGGTCTCCAGAGTCATACGCCAGCATGGCGACTGTCCTGGGTCAGGGAGGCCTCCCGTGGGAGGAGGCAGCACTCAGGAGCCTGTTGCACCAGTACAAATCGCAACAGATTACATTGCAACAGACGACCTGCTAGAGGCAATTAAAGCAACGTCAACCAGGACACTCACCCACATCCCAAAGGCCTCTCGCCCATTTGCTGCCGGGAAATACACGGACCTCATCGCAAAAGTCAACAGAGGGTCAAATAACCTTGATGCACCTGATACCATCAATGCCTGGCATAATCTGTTACTTTTTGGCAATGCATGCTTAGGTGTACCAGACAGAGGAGGCAAGACACTGGCCTCATCCGTCAATAAAGCAATTAGGGATTTTCCTAGGGCTGACAACCTAGTCCGCCTCCCAAAAC
Source organism: Procambarus clarkii (assembly GCF_040958095.1). Taxonomy (NCBI): domain Eukaryota; kingdom Metazoa; phylum Arthropoda; class Malacostraca; order Decapoda; family Cambaridae; genus Procambarus; species Procambarus clarkii. The sequence continues at coordinate 745,585 of NW_027189130.1, forward strand.
ACACCAAACACCGCCGAGGCAGATCAACAGCGACTACTGAAGACCAGGCAGTAGTAAAATTAGATTTTAAAAACGCTTTTAACTCGGTCAAAAGGGAAGCAATCCTCACTGCAGTCCAGGAACATTGCCCAAGCATTCTCCCGTTTGTGTCAGCAGGCAACAGCAAAGACTCAACCCTCCTGTTTGGCAAACATGAAGTCACCTCAGCAGAGGGAATTCAACAGGGAGACCCACTTGCACCGTTCCTCTTTTGCATAGCGGTTCGAGAAATTACAACCAGACTGTCCAGTGAGCTCAACATCTGGTTCCTGGATGATGGTACTCTGGCAGGCACACAAGATTCCCTGCTAGAAGACCTACAGCTGGTGAAGATACGGGGGGAGTCCATGGGTCTCGTTCTTAACCCCTCCAAGTGCGAAATTATTGCATCCAGTGAAGTAATCATTAGAACAGTGAAATCAGTTTTTCCAGAAGCCTCAGTCGTTAAACCTACCGACAGCACACTACTCGGAGCACCTCTGGGCCACAATGCCATTGCTGCAGTCCTTGACGAAAAGTTTAGAGACCTAAAGAGGATGGAAGAGAGAATTGGGGACTAGGACTCCCACGATGCCCTCTACCTTCTCACAAAGTGCCTTACCTTGCCCAGGCTAACATACTTCTTAAGGTGTGCACCAACTTTTGGCAACCCACTTCTACATCAATATGATGAGCTCCTCAGGTCAATATTCAGGAAGGCGCTCAACCTAGATTTAGATGACAGTCAGTGGGACCAAGCAACACTCCCAGTGAGATTTGGAGGGATAGGCATACGAAAGGCAACTGAGGTAGCACTTCCAGCATTCTTATCCTCATGTACAGCAGCCAACGAATTGGTAGGGCAGATCCTACCAGAGCGTATGAGAGAGACAGCGGGAACTCATGATCAAACGTTCATCGAAGCAGCCAGACAATGGGACACCATTGCACACCCTCAACCCCGACCACAAGTCCCAAAAGACCACAAGCAGGCCCACTGGCCCCATAATGGAAAAGACTGTCACAGCAATGATTGACAACGCTGATGCTGAAAACAAAGCCCGCCTCCTAGCGGTAACAGCACCCCACGCCGGGGATTTTTTATTTGCTGTGCCCAATGCAGCCCTGGGAACTCGCCTCAGTCATGGCGCTCTCCGCATTGGAGTTGCCCTTCGCCTTGCCGCCCCCATCCTCACCGAACATAGGTGCATCTGCGGAACTGCGATGGCAGACCAATATGGTCGTCATGGTCTGGTATGTCGTAAATCACAGGGTAAAATTGCAAGACATGAAGAAGTCAACGACATCATCAAGAGGAGCCTCGCCACAGCCCGCTGCCCGGCACAAAGAGAACCACACTTATCCAGACCTAACGACCCTCAGAAGCGCCCTGATGGGGTCACCTTGCTACCTTGGAAGGATGGTAAGCAAGTGGTATGGGACTACACGTGCGTTGCCACACTGGCCAGTACCTACCTCCACTACAGCACACGTGAAAGCGGTGGTGCTGCTTCTTTCAGGGAATCGCAGAAAATTATTAAATACAGAGGTCTAGCACACTGCTACAGCTTTGTTCCGATCGGGTCGGAGACCCTCGGTTCGTGGGGAAAATGTGCATTGAAGTTCCTGAAGGAATTGGGGGACAAATTGATCAGCGCTACAAAAGACCAGAGAGCAAAAAGTTTCTTGTTCCAGCGCCTCAGTGTTGCGATTCAGAGGGGAAATGCCTGTTGCGTCTTGGGCACTAGTCCAACTTCAGAGGAATTCGAAGAAGTGTTTGACTTGCAACAAAGATCGAACCCGTCTGTGACATTCATCAATGTTTCCCATTGTTGTGTTTTACAAGAGATCCATAACCTTTAAGCACCTTTTTGCATTATTATTTTTGTATCAACCCATGTATATCTTGTAACCATCAAATGCATAATAAAGCACAAAAAATAAAAAAGGAAGGGGGTGGTAGGAGAAAAGCACACAGAAACTGTATTGGAGGGGATCTAAACATTCCATAAAGCGTTATGCGTGGTTTCCTCCGAGGCTATGGGTCCCCCTTCTTCCAGCTAGAGGTGGTACTCCCTTCCACATATATATATATATATATATATATATATATATATATATATATATATATATATATATATATATATATATATATATATATATACATATATATATATATATATATATATATATATATATATATATATATATACATATATATATATATATTAGTATATTTTGTTAGCAGTCTTTCCTGTAGACATATATTATTAAATATGACCAATATGACATATATTATGCATAAGCAACAGGGCTCCATTAAGGAACATATAATCTCTTCCCACAACCAAACCATCGCCAGAGAAATCCTAGTAAACAACACAGAAATCATCGATAGATACAGCGATAGCAGGCGGCTTGACGTTTGCGAGGCACTACACATCAAGAAGTCAACACCAGCAATCAACAGCCAATTAATGCACAACTATATTCTACCCACCTCAAGACTCCGCTCCAATATAGAAGCATCAAGAAATATGGACCAATAGGCTTTCTACAAACACTTCTATTCAATACCCATTGTTTCGTGTTCTGTCTTGTGTTGATGAAATTAATACCCCTATTAATACCACCTCTTGTTCTGTCTTGTGTTGATGAAATTAATACCCTATTAATGCCACCTCACCCCATCCACCTCACTAAAATGTAGATATATAATCGGAGATGCGTAAGTTCTATTCAGTTGTGTATTTGTAAACTAAAGTCTTTGAAAATGTAATAAGTTTTACGAAACGCGCTCGTGTCGCGTCAGACTAGAAATAAAAATGAATTTTGGAGAATTGATTTTTGATTTACCTCCAACAGTGAAAAGAAATGTACGAAAGATTGAGAAAATTCGTGTTAGAATTATTAATCTTACTTTTTCGGTCATATTTAATAATATATATATATATACATATATATATATATATATATATATATATATATATATATATATATATATATATATATATATATATATATATATATATATTTATATTTAAATATATACATAGGGGGTACCACTACTGGTGAAATTATAGGGACCCACAGCCTCAGAGAAGGGAACACAGAGCATTCAGGGAAAAACTTGCCATTTAACTCTGAATACGTAAGAGTGTTTGCTTCTCCTACCACCCCCCTTTTTTATATGGTGTACACTGTATTATGCAATGTTATACAGTTACATATCTGATTTTATACAGAAAATTAACATTAAGAGGACACAAAAAAAAGTTCGCTTCCTAGAGGCTGTAGATTTCCTCGAACTCCTCCGACGCCGGGCATGAACTGAGGATGCAGCGAGCATTCCCCCTCTCGATCGCGACACTGAGGCGCTGAAAGAGAAAACTTGCTGCTCTAGGGTGTCTTGTGGTGTCAATGAGCTTGGAACCAAGATCCTTAAGAAATCTTCTTGCACTCTCTCCCCATGAGCCTAAGGTCTCAGACCCTATTGAAACGAAGTTGTACCGATGATCTAATTGCCTGTACTTGGCTGACTTGTCTCTTTCTCTGTGTGTCGCCGCGACTCCTGCTGTGCCGGCAGAGAGGTTGATGTATGTGGTTGCCAGGGTGGATACACAAGTATAGTCCCATGCCAACTGTCTGCCACCCTTCCACGGTCGCAGTGTGATTCCATCTGGTCGGCCGGCAAAGCTAACAGAGTCACGGTTCAGTAGGTTGCGGGGCTCTCTCTCCACTGGACACTGAGCAGAGGCAAGGCTTCTTTTAATGATGTCATTGACTTCGTCGTGTCTAGTGTGCCAACCACCAGATTTTCCACAGTGCAGGCCATGCAGTCCATATTCGTCAGCATCTGCCTCGCCGCAAATACACCTATGAACAGTGTGGATAGGGGCAGCAAGACGGAGAGTGACTGCAATATGGAGCTCCTGCGGATTAAGACGTGTGCCTGTCGCAGACATAGGGACTGCCAAAAGGAAGTCCCCTGCATGGGGAGCCTGCACATCTGTGAGGCGTGCACGATCACTGGGGGTTGTTGCTGCCTCCAGCAAAGCTGTGGCTTCTTTTTCTACATTGGGGCTGTCCCAACTGTATCGTTTCTTGGCTTTCGGCATGGCTGGTCTGAGTGCTGGGTCAGCCATGGCACCCCATTTCGTGTCGCATTCCGTGTAGTGGGGGTCCTGTATCCCCGCTACATCACTCAGGGTGTCAGGTAGAATTTCCTTAACCAGGTCATCTGATGCTGAGGAGGAAGACAAGAAGGCTGGGACAGCAATTTTGGTAGCAGTGCGGACACCCAAGCCACCGAGCCTAACAGGAAGAGTGGCTTGTTTCCACTGGCATTCGTCGAGGGAGAGGTTAACAACTTTTTCCAGCATGGTCTTCAGTAAGAGGTCATACTCTTCAAGCTTTCGGCTGTCGTAAGATGGGGCGCTCCTCAGAAAGTAGGTTATCCTCGGAAGGGATAGGCATTTGGTGAGGAGATAAAAAGCATCGTGGGCATCGATGTCACCTATTCTGTCTTCCATCCTCCTAAGGTCTGCGATTTTCTTGTCAAGGATCTCCTCAATGGCGTTAGACCCGAGGGGGGCTCTAAGGAGGGTGCTGTTCTTGGCCCTAATTACATGGGCTCTAGGCAAGGCAGACCTTATTCTAGCTGCGATGTCTGGGTTGAAAGAGACTACTTCACACTTGGAAGGGTCCAGGACAAGACCCAGGCTTACTTCTTGCTCCTTTATTTTCCTGATATCTGCCAAGAGATGGTCTACGGTGCCAGCTATGGTGCCATCATCAAAAAACCAGATGTTGAACACGATGGACAAGCTTTCGGTGATTTCTTTTAAGACTAAGCAGAAAAGAATGGGAGCAAGAGGATCACCTTGCTGAACACCTTCACATGATCTGATTTCATGTTCACCAAAGAGCAGTTTTGACTCACCACTGTAGCACGATAGTATGAACGAGTAGAGGGCCGGAAATGGCGATGTATGGTACAAAGTACTGCATCTCTTCTGACCATGTTGAAGGTATTCTTAAAGTCCAGTTTGAGCAGGGCCTTTTCATCAGAAATGTTGGTGATGTATGCTCGTGCTGCATGGGCAGCCGCTTCACAGCCTTAGGGGATTCCAAATCCTAGCTGGATTGGTTTCAGCAATTCAGCCGCTTGCTGGCTGACTACCCTCATAGCAGCCTTGGCAATCAGGCGTCGGAGAGTGTTGCCAACAGCGATTGGCCTGATTCCTTCGTCCTTCTTTCTGAGAGCACAGAGGGAGGCACCAAAAAAGAGAGGCCTGATGACCTCAATTATCTCACCAGCCAGGCACATGTTGACGAACCTTGTGAGTTCCATAAGAAGATCTTGTGCAGCATCACCAACTGCAGGATTTAACATTTGCTTGATTGTGTTGAGGTTTTAACCCTGTAAAGCCGCCTGCTGACCCAGGTGGAAAAGAAAGGGCTGCTTTGTAGACCTCAGATTCACCAAAGATTAATGGGTCTGAAATGGTGTCGGCTGATGGCGGAACGATGTTGTTGCCTTGAGGGGCTCTGGGTGGGTGCTTGCTTTGCAGGGCCCGTGCTGTGGCTGAGTTTCGAGGAGCAATTTTCTCGTCACTGGTGAGGACTCTAATAGCACTTGCGGTATTTCCCTCTTCAATTTTCTTGGTGATTTGTGCTCTGATTTTGTACGTTTCCGGTATGTTGTTGTTACCATTTCTGCGGTGGGTGTGTTTTGCTCGCAGAGGCAGGCGAACTAGGTTGTCCCCCCTTGGGTATTCATTTATCGCCCTCAGGACCGAGGAAGCAAGTGATTTGTCCCTCCTTGGAGGGACGGTGAGGAATACATTGCCAAACAGAAGGCCATTATGCCACGCTTGAATGTTTTCCGGGGCATCATTGACGCTTTTCAGAAGATTACAGAGTTTGGCTGCTGCATTTGGGCGGGCTGCTTTTGGGATGTGTGGTAATGTTCTAGCAGACGTCGCTATGATCGCTTGGGTGAGGTTTTCAGATGAGATTAGGTTAATGGGAGTCTCTTCTCTAACTGTCAATGGCAGCTGGCCATTGCTTCCTTTTGGAAGCTGGTGGGAACCACTGCATCTTACGTCGTTGACGGTGTGAAAGCGGATAACACCACCGTTGGAGTTTATGGCTGTGTTTTTATTGCATACTCGGCAAAAACCTCTTTTAGGAGCAGTTGTTGGCACCACAAGGCTTGTGGAGTTCTGCCCGACCGCTGGGACCCCTTCCATTTCAACTCGGTTGGGAGAGTTAAACTGTGCATTGTTCTATAGAGGGGGGCAAACACGCTGGGTCATGACCAAGCAACTGCCAGCAACTGGGTGTGGAGGCATCAACTGGGTGTGGAAAAAGCACCTGGGTGTGGAGGCATCAACTGGGTGTGAAACCAGCAACTGGGTGTGGAGGCATCAACTGGGTGTGGAAAAAGCACCTGGGTGTGGAGGCATCAACTGGGTGTGGAGCCAGCAACTGGGTGTGGAGCCAGCAACTGGGTGTGGAGCCAGCAACTAGGTGTGGAGGCATCAACTGGGTGTGGGGGCATCAACTGGGTGTGGAGGCATCAACTGGGTGTGGAGGCATCAACTGGGTGTGGAGGCATCGGCTGGGTGTGGAGGCATCAGCTGGGTGTGGAGGCATTAGCTGGGTGTGGAGGCGTCAACTGGGTGTGGAGGCATCAGCTGGGTGTGGAGGCCGCGGCTGGGTGTGGAGGCCGCGGCTGGGTGTGGAGGCCGCGGCTGGGTGTGGAGGCCGCGGCTGGGTGTGGAGGCCACGGCTGGGTGTGGAGGCCGGTCAGCCGAGGGTCAGCTCAGGTAGTGATGCAGGGGGGGGGGGGATGGGGACGGTTTGGGGGGGAGGCGTGGTATCGAGTGGGCTATACACATGACACACAATATACATTCATATATATGTACACAAGGGTATGCATGACACTGAGAATATGGGGTTGGCACTTTGTTATATGTATGACACTATAAACAGGGGTTGATTCTTTGTGGTGTGCATGGTACTGAGTATCGGAGTTGGCACTTTGAGATGTATATTTCACTATGGCACTATATATACATGGTATTCACTTTGTATGTCGGGGCCGCAAAGTATACACTAAACAGACAGAAATTTTTCACTATCATTCACTGAGCCCGTGAGGGAGGTGATGGGGTGGTGTGGTGGTGAGGGGAGATGCGGCCACTACCAGTCTCCTCCGCCTGACCGGTGAGCGGGTGTTCCTAGTGACGCCTTACTCTAAGGTTCACTTTCCCTCACGCGCCTCCCTCCGCCCCCCCCCCCCCCCCACCCATCCCCATCCCGCCCCGGCCGTTAAGGCGGTAGGCCTCCCTCACTGGAACTGTTGCTGGTGTGTTCAAGCTTGGCAAGCCAGAGAAAATTATAAAATACCGTTGACTGGGACGATGGAGGAACTTCAAACGCTGAAGATGTCTTCTAATGATGTTCACATATGTCCTGGCCGACGCCTCACCTGCTTGACCTCACTGTTTTGTGATAAAGTATGAAGGTAGCCCGGAGTTCCACGGTGCGTCCGGTCTCCACGATACCCCGTGGATATATATATATATATATATATGTCGTACCTAGTAGCCAGAACTCACTTCTCAGCCTACTATTCAAGGCCCGATTTGCCTAATAAGCCAAGTTTTCCTGAATTAATATATTTACAATATTTTTTTCTTATGAAATGATAAAGCAACCCTTTTCTCTATGTATGAGGTCAATTTTTTTTATTACAGTTAAAATTAACGTAGATATATGACCGAACCTAACCAACCCTACCTAACCTAACCTAACCTATATTTATAGGTAAGGTTAGGTTAGGTAGCCAAAAAAAGCTAGGTTAGGTTAGGTTAGGTAGGTTAGGTAGACGAAAAAACATTAATTCATGAAAACTTGGCTTATTAGGCAAATCGGGCCTTGAATAGTAGGCTGAGAAGTGCGTTCTGGCTATTAGGTAGGACATATATATATATATATATATATATATATATATATATATATATATATATATATATATATATATATATATATATATATATATATATATATATATATATATATATATGTCGTACCTAATAGCCAGAACGCACTTCTCAGCCTACTATTCAAGGCCCGATTTGCCTAATAAGCCAAGTTTTCATGAATTAATGTTTTTTCGTCTACCTAACCTACCTAACCTAACCTAACCTAGCTTTTTTTGGCTACCTAACCTAACCTTACCTATAAATATAGGTTAGGTTAGGTTAGGTAGGGTTGGTTAGGTTCGGTCATATATCTACGTTAATTTTAACTCCAATAAAAAAAAATTGACCTCATACATAGAGAAAAGGGTTGCTTTATCATTTCATAAGAAAAAAATTATAGTAAATATATTAATTCAGGAAAACTTGGCTTATTAGGCAAATCGGGCCTTGAATAGTAGGCTGAGAAGTGAGTTCTGGCTACAAGGTACGACATATATATATATATATATATATATATATATATATATATATATATATATATATATATATATATATATATATATATATATATATATATATATATATATATATATATATATATATATATATATATATATATATATATATATATATATATATATATATATATATATATATTAGTATATTTTGGTAGCAGTCTTTCCTGTAGACATATATTATTAAATATGACCGAAAAAGTAAGATTAATAATTCTAACACGAATTTTCTCAATCTTTCGTACATTACGGTTCACTTTTGGAGGTAAATCAAAAATCACTTCTCCAAAATTCATTTTTATTTCTTGTCTGACGCGACACGGGCGCGTTTCGTAAAACTTATTACATTTTCATAGACTTCACAAATACACAACTGATTAGAACTTACGTCTCTCTGATATTATATCTACATTTGAGTGAGGTGGGAAGGGTGATGTGGCATTAACACAAGACAGGAGGGGATATTAATAGGGTATTAAAAGTATCAACACAAGACAGAACAGAAACAATGGGTATTGAATAGAAGTGTTTGTAGAAAGCCTATTGGTCCATATTTCTTGATGCTTCTATATTGGAGCGGAGTCTTGAGGTGGGTAGAATATAGTTGTGCAATAATTGGCTGTTGATTGCTGGTGTTGACTTCTTGATGTGTAGTGCCTCGCAAACGTCAAGCCGCCTGCTATCGCTGTATCTATCGATGATTTCTGTGTTGTTTACTAGGATTTCTCTGGCGATGGTTTGGTTATGGGAAGAGATTATATGTTCCTTAATGGAGCCCTGTTGCTTATGCATCGTTAAACGCCTAGAAAGAGATGTTGTTGTCTTGCCTATATACTGGGTTTTTTGGAGCTTACAGTCCCCAAGTGGGCATTTGAAGGCATAGACGACGTTAGTCTCTTTTAAAGCGTTCTGTTTTGTGTCTGGAGAGTTTCTCATGAGTAGGCTGGCCGTTTTTCTGGTTTTATAGTAAATCGTCAGTTGTATCCTCTGATTTTTGTCTGTAGGGAAAACGTTTCTATTAACAATATCTTTCAGGACCCTTTCCTCCGTTTTATGAGCTTTTTTATGAGCTCCGTTTTATGAGCCGAATTAAAAGACACTACAGTCTTTTAATTCGGCTGTAGTGTCCTTCGTTACCCTTTGGAACTTAGTTTGGTCAGAGAGTATGATGTTCATTTTCGCCAGATATTCGTCTTTTTTAAGAATGACATATATTGGCGACTACAGAATCGAGTCGAATCAAGGCAACTACAGAAGCACCATACTGTCCCCCGAGCTTAAAGCGGCAGCTAAAAGCCTTCGTGAGAACAAGGAGATAGTTGTCAGGAGAGGTGACAAGTCGCCAATATATGTCATTCTTAAAAAAGACGAATATCTGGCGAAAATGAACATCATACTCTCTGACCAAACTAAGTTCCAAAGGGTAACGAAGGACACTACAGCCGAATTAAAAGCAAAGGTCAACAAACTGATCGAAACTGTGAACGCCAAGAAATCCGGACTCCACCTGCCAAAGACCATTGGGGAATATAAACCTGGATATGCGTATGGAAATGTCAAGACGCACAAACCTGGAAACCCACTTCGGCCAATCATTAGCCAGATACCCACACCCACGTACAGACTGGCGAAGCGACTCAACGGCCTGCTGACTCCTTATGTTCCTTGCGCCTTCAGCCTGAAGTCTCCAAAGGAATTTGTGGACTTACTGCGGGGCACACGGGCCACAGGGATAAGAGCCTCGTTGGACGTAGAATCGCTGTTTACCAACGTACCTGTGGACGAGACAATCGGAATGATAGCCGACAGAGTGTATCGTGATCCAGCCTGTACTCCTCTTGACATGCCAGAAAGTATTCTGAGGAAACTACTCCAAGCTTGTACTAAAGAGGCACCCTTCTTGAGCCCGGATGGGCACATGTATAAGCAAGTAGATGGGGTCGCCATGGGTTCTCCCCTAGGTGTCCTGTTTGCAAACTTCTACATGGGTACCATCGAGCAAAAAGTCTTAGTCGACATGAACTTGAAACCGGCCATATACTGCAGGTATGTTGACGACATTTTTACACAGGTACCTGATGTCAGACATCTGCAGGAGCTGAAGGAGGCATTTGAGCAGAGTTCCGTGCTGCGTTTCACTTACGAGACGGAAAAGGATGGGAAGCTGCCTTTTCTAGATGTAACAGTCATGGAAAAGGGCGGAGGTTTCCACACTGCAGTCTACACTAAGGAAACAAACATAGGAATGTGCCTAAATGCCAACAGCGACTGCCCCGACAGGTACAAGAGGAGTGTTGTTAACGCATACGTCGACCGTGCTCTCAGCCACAGCTCAGAATGGAAGCAAGTCGACGAAGAACTCTGTAGGGTAAGGCAGGTCCTAGTCAATAACGGCTTCTCCAATGGTTTCATTGAAGACATCATAAGAAGGAAAGTGAAAAGCCATGCAACCTCTGAAGAGACAACTAACACAACACCTATACCCCCTATTAGACTATTTTACAGGAACTTCTTTTCCACAGCTCATAAAACGGAGGAAAGGGTCCTGAAAGATATTGTTAATAGAAACGTTATCCCTACAGACAAAAATCAGAGGATACAACTGACGATTAACTATAAAACCAGAAAAACGGCCAGCCTACTCATGAGAAACTCTCCAGACACAAAACAGAACGCTTTAAAAGAGACTAATGTCGTCTATGCCTTCAAATGCCCACTTGGGGACTGTAAGCTCCAAAAAACCCAGTATATAGGCAAGACAACAACATCTCTTTCTAGGCGTTTAACGATGCATAAGCAACAGGGCTCCATTAAGGAACATATAATCTCTTCCCATAACCAAACCATCGCCAGAGAAATCCTAGTAAACAACACAGAAATCATCGATAGATACAGCGATAGCAGGCGGCTTGACGTTTGCGAGGCACTACACATCAAGAAGTCAACACCAGCAATCAACAGCCAATTATTGCACAACTATATTCTACCCACCTCAAGACTCCGCTCCAATATAGAAGCATCAAGAAATATGGACCAATAGGCTTTCTACAAACACTTCTATTCAATATCCATTGTTTCGTGTTCTGTCTTGTGTTGATACTTTTAATACCCTATTAATATCCCCTCCTGTCTTGTGTTAATGCCACATCACCCTTCCCACCTCACTCAAATGTAGATATAATATCAGAGAGACGTAAGTTCTAATCAGTTGTGTATTTGTGAAGTCTTTGAAAATGTAATAAGTTTTACGAAACGCGCCCGTGTCGCGTCAGACTAGAAATAAAAATGAATTTTGGAGAAGTGATTTTTGATTTACCTCCAAAAGTGAAGCGTAATGTACGAAAGATTGAGAAAATTCGTGTTAGAATTATTAATCTTACTTTTTCGGTCATATTTAATAATATATATATATATATATATATATATATATATATATATATATATATATATATATATATATATATATATATATATATATATATATATATATATATATATATATATATATATATATATATATATATATATATATATATATGTCGTACCTAGTAGCCAGAACGCACTTCTCAGCCTACTATGCAAGGCCCGATTTGCCTAATAAGCCAAGTTTTCCTGAATTAATATATTTTCTCAAATTTGTTTCTTATGAAATGATAAAGCTACCCATTTCATTATGTATGAGGTCAATTTTTTTTTATTGGAGTTAAAATTAACGAAGATATATGACCGAACCTAACCAACCCTACCTAACCTAACCTATCTTTATAGGTTAGGTTAGGTAGCCGAAAAAATTAGGTTAGGTTGTCGAAAAAACATTAATTCATGAAAACTTGGCTTATTAGGCAAATCGGGCCTTGAATAGTAGGCTGAGAAGTGCGTTCTGGCTACTAGGTACGACACACACATATATATATATATATATATATATATATATATATATATATATATATATATATATATATATATATATATATATATATATATATATATATATATATATATATATATATATATATATATATATATATATATATATATATGTCGTACCTAGTAGCCAGAACGCACTTCTCAGCCTACTATGCAAGGCCCGATTTGCCTAATAAGCCAAGTTTTCCTGAATTAATATATATTTCTCTAATTTTTTCTTATGAAATGATAAAGCTACCCATTTCATTATGTATGATGTCAATTTTATTTTATTGGATTTAAAATTAACGTAGATATATGACCGAACCTAACCAACCGTACCTAACCTAACCTATCTTTATAGGTTAGGTTAGGTTAGGTAGCTTAAAAAGGTAGGTTAGGTTAGGTTAGGTAGGTTATGTAGTCGAAAAACAATTAATTCATGAAAACTTAGCTTATTAGGCAAATTCGACCTTGCATAGTAGGCTCAGAAGTGCGTTCTGGCTACTAGGTACGACATATATAAATATATATATATATATATATATATATATATATATATATATATATATATATATATATATATATATATATATATATATATATATATATATATATATATATATATATATATATATATATATATATATATATATATATATATATATATATATATATATATAGGGGGGTACCACCACTGGTGTAATTATAGGGACCCACAGCCTCAGAGAAGGGAACACAGAGCACTCAGGGAAAAACTTGACATTTAACTCTGAATGCGAAAGAGTGTTCACTTCTCCTACCACCCCCTTTTTTTTTTATTATGATGTACACTTTATTATGCAAGGTTATACAGTTACATATCTGATTTCATAAAAAAAATGAACATTAAGAGGACACAAGAAAAAGTTCGCTTCCTAGAGGCTGTAGATTTCCTCGAACTCCTCCGACGCCGGGCAGGAACCGAGGATGCAGCGGGCATTTCCCCTCTGGATCGCGACACTGAGGCGCTGAAAGAGAAAACTTGCTGCTCTAGGGTCTCTTGTGGTGTCAATGAGCTTGGAACCAAGATCCTTAAGAAACCTTCTTGCACTCTCACCCCATGGGCCTAGGGTCTCAGACCCTATTGGAACGAAATTGTACCTTTGATCTAATTGCCTGTACTTGACTGACTTTTGTTTTTCTCTGTGTGTCGCTGCGGCTCCTGCCGTGCCGGCAGAGAGGGTGATGTATGTCGTTGCCAGGGTGGATACGCAAGTATAGTCCCATGCTAACTGCCTGCCACCCTTCCACGGACGCAGTGTGATTCCGTCTGGTCGGCCGGCAAAGCTAACAGAGTCACGGTTCAGTAGGTTGCGGGGCTCTCTCTCCGCTGGACACTGAGCAGAGGCAAGGCTTCTTTTAATGATGTCGTTGACTTCGTCGTGTCTAGTGTGCCAACCACCCGATTTTCCACAGTGCAGGCCATGCAATCCATATTCGTCAGCATCTGCCTCGCCGCAAATACACCTGTGAACAGTGTGGATAGGGGCAGCAAGGCGCAGAGCGACTGCAATACGGAGCTCCTGCGGATCAAGACGTGTGCCTGTCGCAGACATAGGGACTGCCAGAAGGAAGTCCCCTGCATGGGGAGCCTGCACAGCTGTGAGGCGTGCACGATCACTGGGGGTTGTTGCTGCCTCCAGCAAAGCTGTGGCTTCTTTGTCTACAATGGGGCTGTCCCAACTGGATTGTTTCTTGGCTTTCGGCATGGCTGGTCTGAGTGCTGGGTCTGTCATATATATATATATGTCACATATATATATATATGTATATATATATATATATATGTCGTACCTAATAGCCAGAACGCTCTTCTCTGCCTACTATGCAAGGCCCGATTTGCCTAATAAGCCAAGTTTTCATGAATTAATGTTTTATAATAATGAATCGGTTCCTGTTATATGGGAAAACTCAGTGCCAAATGCTTAATGCACAGACTACCCTATTCCAGTAGCTGAAGTTTATAACTTTTTAGACACTCAACCCACCAGGGGACTCGAACACTGGCCAACAAGGTGGCAGTTACATGCTGTATCCACTACGCTATACTTCAAAGCCATTAAGAGAGGTAGGAATTCTGGGGTATTTAACCAACCAGAACTCAAATCCTCTCCCAGGCGATGAGATAGTGTGGGACCTCGGATGCTCTTTCATCGGTTCCTGTTATATGGTATAGCGTAGTGGATACAGCATGCAACTGCCACCTTGTTGGCCAGTGTTCGAGTCCCCTGGTGGGTTGAGTGTCTAAAAAGTTATAAACTTCAGCTACTGGAATAGGGTAGTCTGTGCATTAAGCATTTGGCACTGAGTTTTCCCATATAACAGGAACCGATGAAAGAGCATCCGAGGTCCCACACTATCTCATGGCCTGGGAGAGGATTTGAGTTCTGGTTGGTTAAATACCCCAGAATTCCTACCTCTCTTAATGGCTTTGAAGTATAGCGTAGTGGATACAGCATGCAACTGCCACCTTGTTGGCCAGTGTTCGAGTCCCCTGGTGGGTTGAGTGTCTAAAAAGTTATAAACTTCAGCTACTGGAATAGGGTAGTCTGTGCATTAAGCATTTGGCACTGAGTTTTCCCATATAACAGGAACCGATGAAAGAGCATCCGAGGTCCCACACTATCTCATCGCCTGGGAGAGGATTTGAGTTCTGGTTGGTTAAATACCCCAGAATTCCTACCTCTCTTAATGGCTTTGAAGTATAGCGTAGTGGATACAGCATGTAACTGCCACCTTGTTGGCCAGTGTTCGAGTCCCCTGGTGGGTTGAGTGTCTAAAAAGTTATAAACTTCAGCTACTGGAATAGGGTAGTCTGTGCATTAAGCATTTGGCACTGAGTTTTCCCATATAACAGGAACCGATGAAAGAGCATCCGAGGTCCCACACTATCTCATCGCCTGGGAGAGGATTTGAGTTCTGGTTGGTTAAATACCCCAGAATTCCTACCTCTCCTATTGGCTTTGAAGTATAGCGTAGTGGATACAGCATGCAACTGCCACCTTGTTGGCCAGTGTTCGAGTCCCCTGGTGGGTTGAGTGTCAAAAAAGTTATAAACTTCAGCTACTGGAATAGGGTAGTCTGTGCATTAAGCATTTGGCACTGAGTTTTCCCATATAACAGGAACCGATGAAAGAGCATCCGAGGTCCCACACTATCTCATCGCCTGGGAGAGGATTTGAGTTCTGGTTGGTTAAATACCCCAGAATTCCTACCTCTCTTAATGGCTTTGAAGTATAGCGTAGTGGATACAGCATGCAACTGCCACCTTGTTGGCCAGTGTTCGAGTCCCCTGGTGGGTTGAGTGTCTAAAAAGTTATATATATATATATATATATATATATATATATATATATATATATATATATATATATATATATATATATATATAATGTCACGGTAAAGCGTTGGTGTTCGCCTGTTTCAAAAGCTAGGGGCAGGGCCTCGTCACATTAGAGAAAAAAAAAGAAAAGCTGGAGCTTTCGTCTGTGGTAAGGTAATGGGAAGACACACAAAACACAAGTAAATTAACAATGAAATTTTAATTACTTTAGAAAAACAAGACATGAATAAAGTTAAACACATAAAAGACAAGTCAACAAACAAAATAATATGAATAATCACTGGCAAATGAAAAGTTACATTAAGACAAGTGAGTTACAGTGATAGCAAAATAAAAATGAATGGAGCTGGAATATTGGCTTCGAGCTGCCACCTCCCTTAGTACACGAAAGCCAAGGCTTAGTCTACCAGCGAGAGATGTCAACTGCAAGGAGCACTGAGATATTCTGACAATACTTGGGCCCTGCAGCCCAGACATCAACTTGTGGCGGAGGGCGGAGGGCAGGTGCGACGGGACACCAGCCAATCAGTGACAGGCAGGCAAAGGACAAGCAGTTTGCTGTTTACAGTGGCGGTAGCTAGCAGGTGTCACTGTGTGCTGGGTACGATTTTCTCTCTGGGCAAAACGTTTGGCGATACTGCTGGACGCATCTTCTATATTATCTTTTGTTTTTACATTCTTTGTAGGGAAGAGCAGGCTTAATCTCTCTTGAAAGAGATTATCATCACAATATATATATATATATATATATATATATATATATATATATATATATATATATATATATATATATATATATATATTATATATATATATATATATATATATATATATATATATATATATATATATGTGTATATATATATCGTACCTAGTAGCCAGAACGCACTTTTAAGCCTACTATGCAAGGTCCGATTTGCCTAATAAGCCAAGTTTTCATGAATTAATTGTTTTTCGACTACCTAACCTACCTAACCTAACCTAACTTTTTTGGCTACCTTATCTAACCTAACCTATAAAGATAGGTTAGGTTAGGTAGGGTTGGTTAGGTTCGGTCATATATCTACGTTAATTCTAACTCCAATAAAAAAATTGACCTCATACATAATGAAATGGGTAGCTTTATCATTTCTTAAGAAAAAAATTAGAGAAAATATATTAATTCAGGAAAACTTGGCTTATTAGGCAAATTGGGCCTTGCATAGCAGGCCGAGTACGACGTTTTGGCTACTAGGTACAACATATATATATATATATATATATATATATATATATATATATATATATGTATATATATATATATATATATATATATATATATATATATATATATATATATATATATATATATATATATATATATATATATATATTTATTTATAGGGGCTTTGGATGCTCACGATGCTTTGTACCTTCTTACAAGGTGCCTGGCCTTGCCCAGACTTACCTATTTCCTCAGGTGTGCTCCTTCCTTTGACAGCCCAAAATTAACGGAATACGACTCACTCCTAAAGACAATAACTATGAAAGTGTTAAACCTCTCCCTGCAAGATGACCAGTGGGACCAAGCAACGCTCCCAGTTAGACTCGAGGGTATAGGTATTCGCAAGGCGACACAGTTAGCATTGCCGGTATTCTTATCCTCGACCAGTGCTACAAGTGAATTAGTGAATGAAATAATACCAGAATACCTAAGGAACTCCACTGGGATTCGTGATCCCAAATTTGTGGAAGGAGCTGGTCAGTGGGACACTGGCCAATTCACACACCCGACCAACTTTTCCAAACGACGGTAAAGAGGCCAAATGGGATAGCCCCATAGTGGAGAACATCGCCAAAGCATTGCTGGACGCAGCTTCTCAGAAGGACAGAGCGCGTCTCCTAGCTGTGCAAGCCCCCAATGCTGGGGACTTCCTGTTGGGAGTCCCTAATTCCGCCTTGGGCAGCCGCCTGGACCATCGGGCCCTAAGTATTGGTGTTGCTCTGCGCCTTGCCGCCCCTATCTCCATCGAATATCGGTGTGTTTGCGGCCATGCACGGGCAGACGAATACGGCAGCCATGGTCTCATCTGTCGTAAGACACAGGGAAAGATTGCCAGACACGAAGCAGTCAATGACATCATCAAGAGAAGTTTGGCTACAGCTGGGTGTCCAGCACAAAGGGAACCCCAGCTGTGCAGACCTGACAATAGCCAAAAATGCCCAGATGGAGTCACCCTGCAGCCATGGAGGGAAGGTAAACAGGTCGTATGGGATTACACCTGTGCATCTACATTGGCTGATACCTATTTATGTTACAGCTCAGCGGAGGGAGGTGGGGCAGCCACCTTCAGGGAGACCCAGAAAATCAACAAGTACAGAGACCTAGAACGTTGTTACAGGTTCGTGCCGATAGGCTCTGAGACTCTGGGCGCCTGGGGTAAATGTGCACTCAAGTTTTTAAAGGAGGTTGGTGAGGAACTCATTGGGAAAACTAGAGACCCACGAGCAGCCAGTTTCCTGTTCCAGCGCCTCAGTGTTGCAGTTCAGAGGGGGAAATGCGTGCTGTATCTTGGATACGCACCCAACCTCCGAGGAGCTGGACGAGGTCTTCGAACGCTGATTGCTTAATTGTTATATATTTGTGTGTGTATGTGTATATATACTCTTGAAGTACATATACTTCAAGATATATATATATATATATATTTATATATATATATATATATATATATATATATATATATATATATATATATATATATATATATATATATATATATATACATATATATTTAAACCTAGGAGGGGTACCACCTCTGGTGCAAGTGTAGGGACCCATAGCCTCGGAGAAGAAAATAAAGAGTACTCAGAGAAGACCTTGTGGATCCTCACTGAACACTTTGATATTTTCTTCTCCTACCACCCCTATTCTTTTGGTATGTGTGTATATTTATCTAACTTTATTTGAAAATGTCATTACACAAAAAAAGTTACAATATTGATTACAAGCAGGGTACAAGGCTGCTTGTCACAAGTTGAACAGCTCCTCCAGCTCCTCAGATGGCGGGCAGGAACCATGGATGCAGTGAGCATTTCCTCTCTGGATCGCCACACTAAGGCGCTGAAAAAGAAAACTGGCAGCTCTAGGGTCTCTAGTTGTTTCGATTAGCTTAGACCCCAACTCCTTCAAAAAGCTAGCAGCACTTTTTCCCCAGGCCCCAAGTGTCTCTGAGGCAATTGGGACAAAATTGTAGTGGTGCTCAAGGTCTCTGTATTTACGGGACTTGGCTGCTTCCCGGTGATTGGCAGATCCTCCTGCTTGTGTAGCACTGAAGTCAACATAGGTATTGGCTAAAGTTGAAACGCAAGTGTAGTCCCACACCAACTGTCTACCATTCTTCTAGGGGTTCACCGTGATTCCGTCTGGGCGACCGACAGGCTCATCAGAGTTGTGGGACATTAGGTAATGCGGCTCTCTCTCTGCTGGACAACCGGCTGTGGTAAGGCTTCTCTTAATAATGTCATTGACCTCACCGTGACTTGCATGCCATCCTCCTGTCCTTTGGCAGAGAAGGCCATGCCGTCCGTATCTGTCGGCCTCTGCCTCGCCGGAAATACACCTGTATTCGGTGTGGATTGGGGCAGCGAGGCGGAGAGCCACGGCAATTCGGAGGGCCTGCGGTGAGAGACGGGTGCCGGTTGCTGACGGGTACCGGTTGCTGGTGGGTACTGGTTGCTGACACCCACCATATATATATATACATATATATATATGTGTTATTAAATATGACCGAAAAAGTAAGATTAATAATTCTAACACGAATTTTCTCAATCTTTCGTACATTTCTTTTCACTGTTGGTGGTAATTCAAAAATCAATTCTCCAAAATTCATTTTTATTTCTAGTCTGACGCAACACTTGAGCGCGTTTCGTAAAACTTATTACATTTTCAAAGACTTTAGTTTACACATACACAACTGAATAGAACTTACACATCTCCGATTTGTTTATATCTACATTTGAGTGAGGTGGATGAGGTGAGGTGGTATTTAATAGGGTATTAATTTCATCAACACAAGACAGAACACGAAACAATGGGTATTGAATGGAAGTGATTGTAGAAAGCCTATTGGTCTTTATTTCTTGATGCTTCTATATTGGAGCGGAGTCTTGAGGTGGGTAGAATATAGTTGTGCATTAATTGGCTGTTGATTGCTGGTGTTGACTTCTTAATGTGTAGAGCCTCGCAAACGTCAAGCCGCCTGCTATCGCTGTATCAATCGATGATTTCTGTGTTGTTTACTAGGATTTCTCTGGCGATGGTTTGGTTGTGGGAAGAGATTATATGTTCCTTAATGGAGCCCTGTTGCTTATGCATCGTTAACGCCTAGAAAGAGATGTTGTTGTCTTGCCTATATACTGTTTTTTTTTTCTTTTTTTTTTTTTTTTTTACAAATCGGAGATGTGTAAGTTCTATTTAGTTGTGTATGTGTAAACTAAAGTCTTTGAAAATGTAATAAGTTTTACGAAACGCGCTCAAGTGTCACGTCAGACTAGAAATAAAAATGAATTTTTGAGAATTGATTTTTGAATTACCACCAACAGTGAAAAGAAATGTACGAAAGATTGAGAAAATTCGTGTTAGAATTATTAATCTTACTTTTTCGGTCATATTTAATAATATATGTCTACAGGAAAGCCTGCTACCAAAATATACTAATATATATGTGTGTATATATATATATATGTGTGTATATATATATATATATATATATATATATATATATATATATATATATATATATATATATATATATATGTATATATATATATATATATATATATATATATATATATATATATATATATATATATATATATATATATATATATATATATATATATATATATATAGGGGGGTACCACCACTGGTGCAATTATACTAATAATATATATATATATATATATATATATATATATATATATATATATATATATATATATATATATATATATATATATATATATGTCGTACCTAGTAGCCAGAATGCACTTCTCAGCCTACTATGCAAGGCCCAATTTGCCTAATTAGCCAAGTTTTCCTGAATTAATATATTTTCTCTAATTTTTTTCTTATGAAATGATAAAGATACCAATTTCATTATGTATGAGGTCAATTTTTTTTATTGGAGTTAAAATTAACGTAGATATATGACCGAACCTTACCAACCCGACCTAACCTAACCTAACCTATCTTTATAGGTTAGGTTAGGTTAGGTAGCCGAAAAAGTTAGGTTAGGTTAGGTTAGGTAGGTTAGGTAGTCGAAAAAACATTAATTCATGAAAACTTGGCTTATTAGGCAAATCGGGCCTTGCATAGTAGGCTGAGAAGTGCGTTCTGGCTACTAGGTACGACATATATATATATATATATATATATATATATATATATATATATATATATATATATATATATATATATATATATATATATATATATATATATATATATATATATATATGTCGTACCTAGTAGCCAGAACGCACTTTTTGGCCTACTATGCAAGGCCCGATTTGCCTAGTAAGCCAAGTTTTCATGAATTAATTGTCTTTCGACTACCTAACCTACCTAACCTAACCTAACCTAACTTTTTCGGCTACCTAACCTAACCTAACCAATAAAGATAGGTTAGGTTAGGTTAGGTAGGGTTGGTTAGGTTCGGTCATATATCTACGTTAATTTTAACTCCAATTAATAAAAATTGACCTCATACATAATGAAATGGGTAGCTTTATCATTTCATAAGAAAAAAATTAGAGAAAATATATTAATTCAGGAAAACTTGGCTTATTAGGCAAATCGGGCCTTGCATAGTAGGCCAAAAAGTGCGTTCTGGCTACTAGGTACGACATATATATATATATATATATATATATATATATATATATATATATATATATATATATATATATATATATATATATATATATATATATATATATACATATATATATATATATATATATATGTCGTACCTAGTAGCCAGAACGCACTTCTCAGCCTACTATACATGGGCCAATTTGCCTAATAAGCCAAGTTTTCCTGAATTAATATATTTTTTTCTAATTTTGTTCTTATGAAATGATAAAGCTACTCATTTCATTATGTATGAGGTCAATTTTTTTTTATTGGAGTTAAAATTAACGTAGATATATGACCGAACCTAA
Organism: Procambarus clarkii; assembly: GCF_040958095.1. Lineage (NCBI taxonomy): Eukaryota > Metazoa > Arthropoda > Malacostraca > Decapoda > Cambaridae > Procambarus > Procambarus clarkii. The sequence continues at coordinate 767,616 of NW_027189130.1, forward strand.
CCAACCCTACCTAACCTAACCTATCTTTATAGGCTAGGTTAGGTTAGGTAGCCGAAAAAGTTAGGTTAGGTTAGGTTAGGTAGGTTAGGTAGTCGAAAAACAATTATTTCATGAAAACTTGGCTCATTAGGCAAATTGGGCCTTGCATAGTAGGCTGAGAAGTGCGTTCTGGCTACTAGGTACGACATATATATATATATATATATATATATATATATATATATATATATATATATATATATATATATATATATATATATATATATATATATATATATATATTTCATTGAATATGACCGCATATTCTGTATTTATTATTTTTTGGTTTAGGGCTTCTATCCCTCTAACTATTTTCTTAGCATCAGGGCTTAATTGGAATAGGAGTTCTCCAAAACTCATTTTCGTACTTTTAAGGTGAAGAAAAGAAGTGATTTACTATAGAGTGTATTACACTTATTTGTATAATTTGCACGACGTTTCGAACCTCCATGGTTCATTCTCAAGTGAACAGATCTTACAATACTAGTTGATTTTATACCCGCATTAGGTCAGGTGATAATACAATGAAGGTGAAAAACATGGGGGGATACATAAGGGATAAACATAGGGGCTGCAGAAGGCTTATTGGCCCATACGAGGCATCTCCTATCCAAACACAAAGATTAATCCAGTGTAATTGGCCTGTTATGTTGGACATTGTCTTCTGTGTTGGCATCGATATGTTCTTGTCTTGTCCTTACTCTCATGGTGGGTAGAGTACTCTACCCACCATGAGAGTAAGGCCAATATATATATATGTCGTACCTAGTAGCCAGAACGCACTTCTCAGCCTACTATACATGGCCCGATTTGCCTAATAAGCCAAGTTTTCATGAATTAATTGTTTTTCGACAACCTAACCTACCTAACCTAACCTAACCTAACTTTTTCGGCTACCTAACCTAACCTAACCCATAAAGATAGGTTAGGTTAGGTTAGGTAGGGTTGGTTAGGTTCGGTCATATATCTACGTTAATTTTAACTCCAATAAAAAAAATTGACCGCATACATAATGAAATGGGTAGCTTTATCATTTCATAAGAAAAAAATTAGAGAAAATATATTAATTCAGGAAAACTTGGCTTATTAGGCAAATCGGGCCTTGCATAGTAGGCTGAGGAGTGCGTTCTGGCTACTAGGTACGACATATATATATATATATATATATATATATATATATATATATATATATATATATGTATATATATATATATATATATATATCACACATCCCAAAAGCCACATATACCACACATCCCAAAAGCAGCAGCCAAACTCTGTAACATTCTGAAAAAGGTCAATGACGCCCCGTAAAAAAAACAAGCATTGAATAATGTGCTTTTGTTTGCAATGGATGCCTCACTGTCCCTCCAAGGTAGGAATTACTTCCATCCTCGGTCCTGAGGGCGATAAATGAATATACAAGGGTGGGGGGGGGGGGTTCCTAGTTCGCCTCACTCTTCGAGCAAACACACCCATTATAGAAATAGTAACAGCAACATATCGGAAACGTACAAAATTAGAGCACAAATCACCAAGAAAATTGAAGAGGGAAACACCACAAGTGCTATTAAAGTCCTGACCAGTGACGAGAAAATTGCTCCTTTAAACTCAACAACAGACGGGCCCTGCAAAGAAAGCACCCACCCAAAGCCTCAGGAGTCAACAACATCTTACCGCCGCCAGCCGAGGTCAGTTCAGACCTATTAACTGTTGGTGAATCTGAGATCTACAAAGGAGCCCTTTCTTTTCCACCTGGGTCAACAGGCGGCTTTACAGGATTAAAACCTCAACATATCAAGCAAATTTTGGATCCTGCAGTTGGTGATGCTGCACAAGAACTCTTGTGGAACTCACAAGATTCGTCAATGCGTGCATGGCTGGTGATAAACCTGAGGTCATCAGGCCCCTCTTTTTTAGTGCTTCCCTCTGTGCTTTCAACAAGAAGGGTGAGGAATCAGGTCAATTGCTGTTGGCAACACTCTTCCACGCCAGCCAGCAAACGTCTGAATTGCTGAAACCAATTCAGCTAGGATTTGGGATCCCCCAAGGCTGTGAAGCGGCTGGTCATGCAGCACGAGCATACATCACCAACATTTCTGGCGAAAAGGCCCTGCTCAAACTGGACTTTAAAAATGCCTTCAACATGGTCAGAAGAGATGCAGTACTTTGTGCCATACATCGCCATTTCCGGCCACTCTATCCGTTCATACCATCTTGCTACAGTAGTGAGTCAAAACTGCTCTTTGGCAAACACGAAATCAGATCATGTGAAGGTGTTCAGCAAGGTGACCCTCTAGCTCCTCTTCTTTTCTGCTTAGTCTTAAAAGAAATCACAGAAAGCCTGTCCATCGAGTTTAACATCTGGTTTTTGGATGATGGAACTATAGCTGGCACCATAGACCACCTCTTGGAAGACATCAGAAAAATAAGGAAGCAAGAAGTAAGCCTGGGTCTCTTCCTGAACCCTTTCAAGTGTGAAGTAGTCTCCTCCAACCCAGACATCGTAGCTAGAATAAGGTCTGCCTTGCCTGGAGCTCATGTCATTAGGGCTGAGACCAACACTCTCCTTGGAGCCCCCCTCGGGTCTAACGCCATTGAGGAGATCCTTGATAAGAGATTCACAGACCCCAGGAGGATGGAAGACAGGATAGGTGACATCGACGCCCACGATGCTTTATATTTCCTCATTAAATGCCTATCCCTTCCGAGGCTAACCTACTTTCTCAGGTGCTCTACATCTTGCAACAGCTAAAAGCTTGAAGATTATGATCTATTATTTAAGACCATGCTAGAAAAAGCTTTTAACCTGTCCCTCAACAAATGCCAGTGGAAACAAGCCTCTCTTCCTCTCAGACTCGGCGGCTTGGATGTCCGCACCACCACCCAAATTGCTGTCCCAGCCTTCCTGTCTTCCTCCTCAGCATCAGATGACGTGGTTAAGGAAATTCTACCTGACAACCTGTGTGGCTTAGCAGGGATATAGGACTCTGACTAAACGGAATGCGACACAAAATGGGGTACCATGGCAGACCCAGCATTCAGACCATGTGAGATTTTTTTCTACGCCTTCCTCCCTTAGGAGGTGGACATCAAGTTTAAAGGCTGCACACAGCAGTTAAGCATGAGTCCAATAGAAAAAGGGAAAGCGGGAGCAAACCACCAGGCTTCCACCACTAGGGTGAAAACCTGTCCACATAGGCCGCTGGCTCCTCCTAGTTAAACAGGACTTTTAAACTAATAAAGGGTAACCGACGGGTACTCACAATCAAATATTTATATTTGATGTGGTGCTATGAATTTGAATTCGAATTCCCAAGAACAGCCGTCATATCAAAAGATCACATCAACATTCAATCGTAATAAAGCAGAACATGGGTGGAAAAAAATGGTTGAAGGGTTGACATTAAAGACCGTTTTCTATAAAATATACAATTTATTAATAATAAGAGACTAAACTACTACATTATCGAGTTTACATTACGTTAATGTCCATCCAGTGGCACTATAACCAACAACTAAATAGCAACCCTTGCTGTGCGGCTGAATGCTGAACTAACCTGAACACAGGTGTGCCCACTGACGACACAATATTGGAAATCCAAAAAAATATCACCGACTAAGTTACACCACAGAGAGTGACTCGTTACGTTAATGTCCATCCGGTGGCAATTGCAACACAACTATTCAACAGCCCCTCGAGAAATGACAGCAATCTCCATCTTGCTGACACTTCGGGCTGACTACATGAACTAACTGAACAATGATGGATGCCCACTGATCACACAAGCTTGCAATCAATATTGTCATGGCTTCACGGTGAACAGATACTATAATCACAATCACACGGGTCCTCCAACCATAACAGGAGAGACCCACGTAACTAGGCGGGTAGTCCAACAGTGACCCCCAACCCTATCACAACCTAACGTGAACACTCTTTCCAACTTCCTGCAAGAATTTGCACTGTAAACAGGAAACGAAGCCAGGCAAGGTGGGATTCTGAGACACAGCTACAGTAATCCCTAAGTTACTTTACTCTCGTCACCAGACGATAAACAAAAGAAAATTGCCTTAATCAATTACAAAATTGATTATGTGATTAATTACGTTAATTGACTGATCACAGCAGTCAACAACAAAATACTACGTTAATCACAAACACTTGTCTCTCTTAGACAAGAACATGATGGTACTCTACGTTAATCATTACCTCTTGTCTCTCTTAACACAAGTCATCTTGTTAACAATAACTCAAAGTCTCTTACATTACATCACACTTCACTCCTTGCAAGTATTCAGTGTGTAATTCCTAATTAAGGTCAAACTGACCACTAATTACATCCCCATCGAGTTACGTTAACTAAACCTACCACTAACTTGGTAGCTTCTCAACAGTCTATGTCAAAATTTACTTTAATGAGTGCAAATTACCCTAATTAACCCTGAGCAATTAATTAACTGTCACCAGGACCGATAATTAATCATACATAAGTACTTCTCACTCTGCACTGCCTAAGCAGGTCTCATCAAACACTGTGAATTCACGGGCGAGGAGTTAATTACTCCACTAATTAACATGAGTGCATCTTAATCCACTGTCTTCAGACAGGATATGATTAATATAACAAGTTATGCTAGCTCCATGACCTTGCTTTACCGAGTCATCTGAGTCCTCAAGACCCCAGACGTTAATTACTCCACTAATTGACATGAGCCACTAATTGCAATAACCCTGAAAGGCAATTAGTCTTGAGCAAAATAAGTTAACACAAACACTGACAGACTCTGACAGTTCCTCTCCCACTACATGAATTCATGATGAGAATGCTAATTACATAATTAGCAAGAGTGGTCAATTTGTTGTCACATGGACAATCAATTGCACCAGAAACGTATCTCAACAAGCTCAACACTGTTCTCCTTTAGCAGCTCTCACTCACTCATCAATAAATGTGCTACCCCTTTATAAAGTTAATTCCCATTAATTAACTCACTGAATCCTTAAGTCCTCAACACAACTTAAAGAAACAAAGTAACCCCAGTGTTACATAGGTCACACTTACAATGGCATGCATAACTACATAAATGCACAGCCCACATACGGTTGTGGCTTCTGCAACACGTTAATTACTGGACCCACACAGTAATAGCACACGGTTAGTCAACAACAAAAGTATACCTACATTACTGCCCCCCCCTAATCTTGCAACCGTTGCAAGGGACTACTGTGAGCAATCACGACTACTTCAGCAAGACAATTTACGTTAATATAAAACACCGTCGCTACGCAGACAGCTGGCACTAATTCTCTTAATTAGGCAAATTAACTAATTGCTTGCTCTCATTAAGTACTGGGAATTCCTCTGAATACTCAAAGGGTGCCCTTAAATCCTCAACACAGCTCCTATGGGCAGTAATATTCCGTATACTAACAACAACACTGCCCAAACCTACAGCATAATGATGCCATCAGCATACCCCACATGCTAATGACATCATTAGGCAATCTGTCAGCAATCTCTTCTACTGACACACCACACAACACAATACATACAATTACACGCAAATGAAACACATGGAAATGACATTCATATAATCAATGAAACTTATATCACACTTATACAGACCTCAGGGTCTGACACTCACTGACAACCCTGAAACACTGGCCTGCCTACCTCTGCAATGATATAATTAACATGCGGCAATATAGCATTAATCTAGACTGAACGATTATATAGAATCGACAGAACTGGATCATTTATATGGTAAATCTCTACACTGACCGGTTACATACTCGAGTCAGTCTACACACAACATATACTTATATACATCTACATGTGGTACTGTGTATAACATCCATCTCCAGGTACATTACAACAACCAGTCACCTGGACGTCAGTACAGACAGCTGTCTCTCAGCTGCTTCGACACTGTAACAACTTTTATTGTACTCATGGCTCCTTAAATCCTCAACACATTCATTTCCCTGGTCACTACCTCACTGGCTGCAGAACCCTAGCTCGCTCCACATGCGTCAAATAGGTGTGGTCCTAGGGGTGTCCAGGGCAAGTGGCCAAGCGTGGCCAAAGGGGGTGGCCAAGGCATGTGGCCACTGTGTGGCCCTAAGGGGGTGACCACGAGTAGCGCGGGGCGTCACAGCGGCTCACTGGGCTGGGGTGGCCCCTGGGCGGCTGGCCAAGGGGGGCGGCGCGCACATGGGGTGCCTCAGACTGACTGGCTGGTGCCCACAGGCATACACACGCGGATGGGAGATTACCTACACCCCCATCAAACCAAAGCATGCCTCGCTCGTACACTGCTCGTACACCGGGTGTGATAATGCCGGCGTCACCACCACATGGACACAGCCAGTTGGAATTCAAAGTCCAACAGGGGCCTGTAATATCACCACAATTACACTAGGAGGCCCTGCTCTTATTCCACCACTTGTCCATAACATAGACAGGATATTCGAACCATCTGTTACACCATGAGGCCAGCCAGCTGCCTCATGGGTGAACACTTTAAACTGTCTTTTAGCTTTTTACTGTTCCTTCCATACTCCTTGGCCTCATTTTCACACAAATTGGGCCTTGACACAACCCAGGATTGCTGGAGTGCCCTGCACAATGAGTAATAAGGATGACATAGCGACTAATGAGGGGGGAGGTGGAGGTGGCAGCTGCCATCCCCACCCAATCACCTCCTCCTCAGCTTGCCGCTCAGCCCAGACTGACAATTTGGCGGGCTAGGGAAACTCAAATGCCCATATATCCTCCCTACCTTGTCTTGACCAATCAGCACAAAGCCGGCACAACTCTATGGTGCCGCTCCCAATCACAGCTGTTTGCGCCAAAACTCACCTAGAGGCGGAAGTACCTAGACCAATCACAGGCGCCCTCACCCTCAGGCGTCCTGTGACTTCACAAGGAGGGGGAAGCCTAGGACTGGCGCGATATCTCACATGGTGGCGGGGGGGGGGGGGGGGGGTCGATGTTCACCCCACTGTCCCCCCGCCCCCCACCTCTAAAAACCGTTGAGAGTCAAGTACCCTCTCATACCACTTCACTCTCAAATCTCATCCTATTTCACAGAAATAGGAAAAATTCTGTAACTCTCTCTACAGAGCAATCACAGACCTCTAGTTAGTCTTAAATGACATTCTTTACCATACGCTTTCATCCAACACCACACAAGTGCATGGAGTTTGAAAACTTCTTGTCTAGAGTCCCTAGAGCGACTCTAGCCTAATCTAGAAACTAGAAAAACTAGCTTAGGGAATCTTCATTCCCTCACACTACCTCCCACTAAAGAATATATTTTCCTGGAAGGAAAATACATTCAAAACACCAGCTAGCTTTTCTCCACACACCTGCCCAACAGGTGTTCCAGCTAAACAAGTGGTGGAGTGTGAAACTCTGTTTCCTATACGTCTCTGGCCTGAGGGTCTCTGTGCACTACCACCGGGTCACCCTTGGCGGTGCTGCCTGACCTTGGAGTGGCAACATGTTCAGCTCCAGCTCTGGTCCTGGCCGGTTCAACACCTCGCAACCATTTCCATCACTTAACCTCCCATTTTTGTCCTCAGTCTGTGTCATACTGGACACATGAGCAACACACTGGTGTGGCCTTACCGGTGAAGCACTTCTTAACTCCCCCTCAGCCTATAAAGAACTTACTGTCAGTTTTCCACCTGACATTGCAACAAGTTGACAGGATCACTCTTCCTGTCCAACTGTCAAACACAAGCCAGTCTTCCTCTACCAACTGAACTATCTGGGAGAAACCCCTCTTCTGCAAGTATCTGCTCTCACCCTACTGAGCTTGGAGTCTCTCCCTTGCTTTTCCTAGTTCTCCCTACTCTAACAAAGACTCGAGCGTAACTTTTGACATTTGTCAAACTCCCTTGTCCGTTTCTACCTGGACATAACTTGATCCGTTGGAATGTGATCAGCATTCCCTCTGCAGATCTACTATAACCCTTTACCAAGGCAATCCTTAAAGAACAAAATCATTATGATGCTGGGGATCGGAACCATGGAAAATCACCAGCCCAAAATGACCTTTGACATCTTGCATTGGCAGCCTTTCTTCAAAAGGCTATCGATGTATGCATCCATCGAATCGTCTTTCTCAGTGCTGCCAAGCTAGGCATCTTTACCTTCATACCTTGTCACCGGGTTAAGTGCACTAGGGTGGGTTTTGCTTCCCTTCCCTGTGTGAGATTGCCCCCTTGCAATCTGCACTTGAGCCAGCACTGACTTGCTGAACTCTCACCATCAGGCTCGAACTCGGCCTTGCTGTCACCTCTGAAAACTTGAGCCTCTGCTCAACCTCTCAAGTGACTACAATAAATTCTTCCTGGGGTTGTACAGTCCCCACTCTGGCAAGAAATTCCAACACCTGTCTAACTACAGATGAATTACTCCCCTTTCTAAAGAAGTCAACTCGGATCCTCGGCTGGGGGCTCGACCTCCCACTAAGATCCATCTGTGTAATAACAACTACACTCCTATGACACCCTTGACAACTACAGTGTCTTCCAATAAGACCTCTCACTCTTGAGGTCACTTCTAGAAGCTTCTTCTACCCTAAGGTAGGTGGTGTCTTGCACCTCAGGCAGATCCTGAGTGCACCTTTGCAACCACTGTTGCATGCTGGCATGGTGTCCTCGACACCTGCTGCTGAGCTGACACCCCCTCATCCACGAGTGTGTTAATGTCCACTAGCTAGCAGCCATGGAAAGTCAGACAGATTTCCCCATATCTACCATGAAATACTTCTTTCATACAGTGTGTGTGGTGTGTGTGTACCTAAGTGTGACAACCGTGCACAAAACATACCTCCAACAATACTGTTCCACTATGTTCTGCAACGATATCTTTTATGTTACTTTAAAATCAATGAGACTGCACTTCATGGGCTCGAACCCAAGTTGCATAGCCCCACGTTGGGCGCCAGTTGTGAGATTTTTTTCTATGCCTACCTCCCTTAGGAGGTGGACTTCAAGTTTAAAGGCTGCACACGGCAGTTAAGCATGAGTCCAATAGAAAGAGGGAAAGCGGGAGCAAACCGCCAGGCTTCCACCACTAGGGTGAAAACCTGTCCACATAGGCCGCTGGTTTCTCCTAGTTAAACAGGACTTTAAAACTAATAAAGGGTGACGGACGGGTACTCACAATCAAATATTTATATTTGATGTGGTGCTATGAATTGGAATTCGAATTCCCAAGATCAGCCGTCATATCAAAAGATCACATCAACATTCAATCGTATAAAGCAGAACATGGGTGGAAAAGAATGGTTGAAGGGTTGACATTAAAGACCGTTTTCTATAAAATAAACAATTTATTAATAACAAGAGACTAAACTACTACACTATTGAGTTTACATTACGTTAATGTCCATCCAGTGGCACTATAACCAACAGCTAATTAGCAACCCTTGCTGTGCGGCTGAATGTTGAACTAACCTGAACACAGGTGTGCCCACTGACGACGCAATATTGGAAATCCAAAAAAAATCACAGACTAAGTTACACCACAGAGAGTGACTCGTTACGTTAATGTCCATCCGGTGGCAATTGCAACACAGCTATTCAACAGCCCCTCGAGAAATGACAGCAATCTCCATCTTGCTGACACTTCGGGCTGACTACATGAACTAACTGAACAATGATGGATGCCCACTGATCACACAAGCTTGCAATCAATATTGTCATGGCATCTCGGTGAACAGATACTATAATCACAATCTTACGGGTCCTCCAACCATAACAGGAGACCCCCATATAACTAGGCGGGTAGTCCAACAGTGACCCCCCCCCCTATCACAACCTAATGTGAACACTCTTTGCAACTTCCTGCAAGAAGTTGCACTGTAAACAGTAAACGAAGCCAGGCAAAGTGTGATTCTGAGACACAGCTACAGTAATCCTTAAGTTACTTTACTCTCGTCACCAGACGACAAACAAAAGAAAATTGCCTTAATCAATTACAAAATTGATTATGTGATTAATTACGTTAATTGACTGATCACAGCAGTCAACAACAAAATACTACGTTAATCACAAACACTTGTCTCTCTTAGACAAGAACATGATGGTACTCTACGTTAATCATTACCTCTTGTCTCTCTTAACACAAGTCATCTTGTTAACAATAACTCAAAGTCTCTTACATTACATCACACTTGACTCCTTGCAAGTATTATGTGAGTAATTCCTAAATAAGGTCAAACGGACCACTAATTACATCCCCATCGAGTTACGTTAACTAAGCCTACCACTAACCTCGTAGCTTCTCAACAGTCCATGTCAAAATTTACTTTAATGATTGTTAATTACCCTAATTAACCCTAAGCAATTAATTAACTGTCACCAGGACCGATAATTAATCATACATAAATACGTCTCACTCTGCACTGCCTAAGCAAGTCTCATCAAACACAGTGAATTCACGGGCGAGGAGTTAATTACTCCACTAATTAACATGAGTGCATCTTAATCCACTGTCATCAGACAGGACATGATTAATATAACGAGTTATGCTAGCTCCATGACCTCGCTTTACCGAGTCATCTGAGTCCTCAAGACCCCTGACGTTAATTACTCCACTAATTGACATGAGCCACTAATTGCAATAACCCTGAAAGGTAATTAGTCTCGAGCAAATTACGTTAACATAAACACTGACAGTCTCAGACAGATCCTCTCCCACTACGTGAATTCATGATGAGAATGCTAATTACATAATTAGCTAGAATGGTCAATTAGTTGTCACACGGACAATTATTTGCACCAGAAACATATCTCAACACTGTTCTTCTTTAACAGCTCTCACTCATTCATTCACTCATCAATAAATGTGCAACCCCTTTATAAAGTTAATTCCCATTAATTAACTCACTGAATCCTTAAGTCCTCAACACAACTTAAAGAAACAAAGTAACCCCAGTGTTATATAGGTCACACTTACAATGGCATGCATAACTACTTGAATGCACAGCCCACATACAGTTGTGGCTTTTCAACACGTTAATTACGGGACCCACACAGTAATAGCACACGGTTAGTCAACAAAAAAAGTATACCTACATTACTGCCCCCCCCCCCCCGTAATCTTGCAACCATTGCAAGGGACTACTGTGAGCAATCACGGCTACTTCAGCAAGACAATTTACGTTAATATAAAACACCGTCGCTACGCAGACAGCTGGCACTAATTCTCTTAATTAGGCAAATTAACTAATTGCTTGCTCTCATTAAGTACTGTGAATTCCCCTGAATACTCAAAGGGTGCCCTTAAATCCTCAACACAGCTCCTATGGGCAGTAATATTCTGTATACCAACAACAACACTGCCCAAACCTACAGCATAATGATGCCATCAGCATACCCCACATGCTAATGACATCATTAGGCAATCTGTCAGCAATCTCTTCTACTGACACACCACACAACACAGTACATACAATTACACGCAAATGAAACACATGGAAATGACATTCACATAATCAATGAAACTTATATCACACTTATACAGACCTCAGGGTCTGACACTCACTGACAACCCTGCAACACTGGCCTGCCTACCTCTGCAATGATATAATTAACATGCGGCAATATGGCATTAATCTAGACTGAACGATTATATTGAATTGACAGAACTGGATCACTTATATGGTAAATCTCTACACTGACCGGTTACATACTCGAGTCAGTCTACACACAACATATACTTATATACATCTACATGTGGTACTGTGTATAACATCCATCTCCAGGTACATTACAACAACCAGTCACCTGGACGTCAGTACAGACAGCTGTCTCTCAGCTGCTTCGACACTGTAACAACTTTTATTGTACTCATGGCTCCTTAAATCCTCAACACATTCATTTCCCTGGTCACTACCTCACTGGCTGCAGAACCCTAGCTCGCTCCACATGCGTCGAATAGGTGTGGCCCTAGGGGTGTCCAGGGCAAGTGGCCAAGCGTGGCCAAAGGGGGTGGCCAAGGCATGTGGCCACCGTGTGGCCCTAAGGGGGTGGCCACAAGTAGCGCGGGGCATCACAGCGCCCCACCAGGCTTTGGTGGCAGGCGCGGGAGTTGGCTGGGGTGGCCTGGGGTGGCCCATGGGCGGCTGGCCAAGGTGGGCGGCGCACACATGGGGTACCTCAGACTGGCTGGGGTGCTGGCTGATGCCCCAACCTGTCCTCTTAAAAAGAACGTCGCTTTTGGCCGTTTGCCCGTATGGCCGAATATGGACGTAATTTGAAATTGAAAAAAAAAAATTAATATAAATTTGGGATTTTTTTTCCACGACAATAAGTTAAGGGTCCTCTGGTAGGTTAGTTTGGCAGGAAATTCTCATAAAGTTTCAAAACGTTATGAAAAACGTGAATGGAAAGAATCCTTTTCTAAGCTTGCCGAGTAGGCCGGACGACTCAAACAGAAAACGGAACAGTACGTCACTTTTGTGAGTCGATTTCATTTCAAATTACGTCCAAATTTGGCCATATCACGCATACGAGCCAAAAGTGACGTTATTTTTAAGAGGACGGGTTGGATGCCCACAGGCATACGCACGCGGATGGGAGATTACCTACACCCCCATCAAACCAGAGCCTGCCTCGCTCGTACAATGCTCGTACATGGGGTGTGACAATGCCGGCGTCACCACCACATGGACACAGCCAGGTGGAATTCAAAGACCAACAGGGGCCTGTAATATCACCACAATTACACTAGGAGGCCCTGCTCTTATTCCACTACTTGTCCATAACATAGACAGGATATTCGAACCATCTGTTACACCATGAGGCCTGCCAGCTGCCTCATGGGTGAACACTTTAAACTGTCTCTTAGCTTTTTACTGTTCTTTCCATACTCCTTGGCCCCATTTTCACGCAAATTGGGCCTTGACACAACCCAGGATTGCAGGAGTGCCCTGCACAATGAGTAATAAGGATGACATAGCGATTAACGGGGGGGGGGGAGGGTGGAGGTGGCAGCTGCCACCCCACCCAATCACCTCCTCCTCAGCTTGCCGCTCAGCCCAGACTAATGATTTGGCGGGCTAGGGAAACTCAAATGCCCATATCTCCCCCCTAACTTGTCTTGACCAATCAGCACAAAGCCGGCACAACTCTATGGTGCGGCTCTCAATCACAGCTGTTCGCGCCAAAACTCACCTAGAGGTGCCTAGACCAATCACAGGCGCCCTCACCCTCAGGCGTCCTGTGATGTCACAAGGAGGGGAAGGCCTAGGACTGGCGCGATGTCTCACATGGTGGGGGTGGGGCGATGTTCACCCCACTGTCCCCCCGTCCCCGCCCCCCACCTCTAAAAACCGTTGAGAGTCAAGTACCCTCTCATACCACTTCACTCTCAAATCTCATCCTATTTCACAAAAACAGGAAAAATTCTGTAACTCTCTCTACAGAGCAATCACAGACCTCTAGTTAGTCTTAAATGACAGTCCATAACATAAGCTTTCATCCAACACCACACAAGTACATGGAGTTTGAAAACTTCTTGTCTAGAGTCCCTAGAGCGACTCTAGCCTAATCTAGAAACTAGAAAAACTAGCTGAGGGAATCTTCATCCCCTCACAGACCAACCATGCCAAAAACAAAGAAACAGTCCAGCTGGGACAGTCCCATTGGAAACCAAAATCCCACAGCTTTGCTGGAGGCAGCAATAACACCCAGGTATTGTGCACGCTTCACAGTTGTGCAGGCTGACCATTCAGGGAACTTCCTTTTGGCAGTCAATATGTCTACGACAGGCACATGTCTTAATCCACAGGAGCTCCGTATTGCAGTCACTCTCCGACTTGCTGCCCCTATCCACACGGTTCATAGATGTATTTGCCGGGAGGCAGATGCTCACGAATATGGATTGCATGGCCTGCACTGTGGAAAATCTGGCGGTCGGCATTCTAGGCACGACAAAGTCAATGATATAATTAAGAGAAGCCATGCCTCTTCCCAGTGTCCAGCAGATAGAGAGCCCCGCAATCTATTGAATTGTGATTCTGTAACTTTGTCGGCTGACCAAAAAGAATCACACTGCGCACTTGGAACAAGTGGGTGCAAGACAGTAGGCGTGGGAGTATACATGCGTATCCACCCTGGCAACCACATACATCAACCTCTCTGCCCGCCAAGCAGGAACCACGGCGACACACAGAGAAAGATACAAGTCAACCAAATACAGGGAATTGGATCACAAGTACTACTTCGTTCAAATAGGATCTGTGACCCTAGGAGTGTGGTACTGGGGCGGTGAGGGAGTGGCACTGGAGCTGTGAGGGAGTGTGGCACTGGGGCGGTGAAGGAGGGTGACTCTGGGGCGGTGAGGAAGTGAGACTGGGGCCGTGAGGGAGTGTGGCACTGGGGTGGTGAGGGAGTGTGGCACTGGGGCGGTGAGGGAGTGTGGCACTGGGGCGGTGAGGGAGTGAGGCACTGGGGCAGTTAGGGAGTGTGGCAAAGGGGCAGTGAGCAAGTGTGGCACTGGGCCAGTGAAGGAGTGGCACTAGGGCAGTGAGGAAGAGTGGCACTGGAGGCGGTGAGGGAGTGTGGCACTGGGGCTGTGAGGGAGAGTGGCACTGGGGCGGTGAGGGAGTGTGGCACTAGGGCGGTGAGGGAGAGTGGCACTGGGGCGATGAGGGAGTGTGGCACTTGGGCGGTGAGGGAAAAGCACTGGGGCAGTGAGGGAGTGTGGCACTGGGGCGGTGAGGGAGTGGCACTGGGGCAGTGAGAAAGTGTGGCACTGGAGCAGTGAGGGAGTGTGGCACTGGGGTAGTGAGGGAGTGTGACACAGGAGCGGTGAAGGAGTGTTGCACTGGGGCGGTGAGGGAGTGTGGCACTGGGGCGGTGAGGGAGTGTGGCACTAGGGCGGAGAGGGAGTGTGGCACTGGGGCTGTGAGAGAGTGTGACACTGGGGCAGTGAGGGAGTGTGTCACTGGGGCGGTTAGGGAGTGTGGCACTGGGGTGGTGAGGGAGTGTGGCACTGGAGCGGTGAGGGAGTGTTGCACTGGGGCGGTGAGGGAGTGTGGCACTAAGGCGGTGAGGGAGAGTGGCACTGGGGCGGTGAGGGAGTGTGGCACTGGGGCTGCGAGGGAGTGGCACTGGGGCGGTGAGGTAGTGTGGCACTGGGGCGGTGAGGGAGCATGGCACTGGAGCTGTGAGGGAGTGTGGCACTGGAGCAGTGAGGGAGTGTGGCACTGGTGCAGTGAGGGTATGACACTGGAGCGGTGAGGGATTATGGCTCAAGGGCGGTGAAGGAGTGTGGCACTGGGGCAGTGAGGGATTATGGCTCTAAGGCGGTAAGGGAGTGGCACTGGGGCGGTGAGGGAGTGTAGCGCTGGGGCGGTGAGGGAGTGTGGCACTGGGGCGGTGAGGGAGTGTTGCACTGAGGCGGTGAGGGAGTGTGGCACTAGGGCGGTGAGGGAGTGGCACTGGGGCGGTGAGGGAGTGTGGCACTGGGGCAGTGAGGGAGTGTGGCACAGAGGCGGTGAGGGAGTGTAGCACTGGGGCGGTAAGGGAGTGTGGCACTGGGGCGGTGAGGGAGTGGCACTGGGGCGGTGAGGGAGTGTGGCACTGGGGCAGTGAGGGAGTGTGGCACTGGGGCGGTGAGGGAGTGTGGCACTGGGGCGGTGAGGGTGTGTGGCACTGGTTCGGTAAGGGAGTGTGGCACTGGGGCTGTGAGGGAGTGTGACACTGGGGCAGTGAGGGAGTGTGGCACTGGGGCAGTGAGGGAGTGTTGCACTGAGGCGGTGAGGGAGTGGGGCACTAGGGCGGTGAGGGAGTGGCACTGGGGCGGTGAGGGAGTGTGGCACTGGGGCAGTGAGGGAGTGTGGCACAGGGGCGGTGAGGGAGTGTAGCACTGGGGCGGTAAGGGAGTGTGGCACTAAGGCGGTGAGGGAGCATGGCACTGGAGCTGTGAGGGAGTGTGGCACTGGAACAGTGAGGGAGTGTGGCACTGGTGCAGTGAGGGTATGACACTGGGCCGGTGAGGGATTATGGCTCAAGGGCGGTGAAGGAGTGTGGCACTGGGGCAGTGAGGGATTATGGCTCTAAGGCGGTAAGGGAGTGGCACTGGGGCGGTGAGGGAGTGTAGCGCTGGGGCGGTGAGGGAGTGTGGCACTGGGGCGGTGAGGGAGTGTTGCACTGTGGCGGTGAGGGAGTGTGGCACTAGGGCGGTGAGGGAGTGGCACTGGGGCGGTGAGGGAGTGTGGCACTGGGGCAGTGAGGGAGTGTGGCACAGGGGCGGTAAGGGAGTGTAGCACTGGGGCGGTAAGGGAGTGTGGCACTGGGGCGGTGAGGGAGTGGCACTGGGGCGGTGAGGGAGTGTGGCATTGGGGCAGTGAGGGAGTGTGGCACTGGGGCGGTGAGGGAGTGTGGCACTGGTTCGGTGAGGGAGTGTGGCACTGGGGCTGTGAGGGAGTGTGACACTGGGGCAGTGAGGGAGTGTGGCACTGGGGTGGTGAGGGAGTGTGACACTGGAGTGGTGAGGGAGTGTGGTACTGGAGTGGTGAAGGAGTGTGGTACTGGGGCTGTGAGGGAGTGTGGCACTGGAGCGGTGAGGGAGTGTGGCACTGGGGCGGTGAGAAAGTGTGGCACTGGAGCAGTGAGGGAGTGTTGCACTGAGGCGGTGAGGGAGTGTGGCACTAGGGCGGTGAGGGAGTGGCACTAGGGCGGTGAGGGAGTGTGGCACTGGGGCAGTGAGGGAGTGTGGCACTGGGGCGGTGAGGGAGTGTAGCACTGGGGCGGTAAGGGAGTGTGGCACTGGGGCGGTGAGGGAGTGGCACTGGGGCGGTGAGGGAGTGTGGCACTGGGGAAATGAGGGAGTGTGGCACTGGGGCGGTGAGGGAGTGTGGCACTGGGGCGGTGAGGGTGTGTGGCACTGGTTCGGTGAGGGAGTGTGGCACTGGGGCTGTGAGGGAGTGTGAAACTGGGGCAGTGAGGGAGTGTGGCACTGGGATGGTGAGGGAGTGTGACACTGGAGTGGTGAGGGAGTGTGGTACTGGAGCGGTGAAGGAGTGTGGTACTGGGGCTGTGAGGGAGTGTGGCACTGGGGCGGTGAGGGAGTGTGGCACTGGGGCGGTGAGGGATTATGGCTCAAGGGCGGTGAGGGAGTGTGGCACTGGGGCAGTGAGGGATTATGGCTCTTTGGCGGTGAGGGAGTGGCACTGGGGCGGTGAGGGAGTGTAGCACTGGGGCGGTAAGGGAGTGTGGCACTGGGGCGGTGAGAAAGTGTGCCACTGGGGCGGTGAGGGAGTGTGGCACTGGGGCGGTGAGGGAGTGTGGAACTGGAGCGGCGAGGGAGTGTTGCAATGGGGCGGTGAGGGAGTGTGGCACTAGGGCAGTGAGGGAGTGTGGCACTGGGGCAGCGAGGGAGTGTGGCACTGGGGCGGTGAGGGTGTGCGGCACTGGTTCGGTGAGGGAGTGTGGCACTGGGGCTGTGAGAGAGTGTGACATTGGGGCAGTGAGGGAGTGTGGCACTGGGGCGGTGAGGGAGTGTGACACTGGAGTGGTGAGGGAGTGTGGCACTGGAGCGGTGAAGGAGTGTTGCACGGGGGTGGTGAGGGAGTGTGGCACTGGGGCGGTGAGGGAGTGTGGCACTGGGGCGGTGAGGGAGTGTGGCACTGGGGCGGTGAGGGAGTGTGGCTCTGGAGCGGTGAAGGAGTGTTGCACTGGGGCAGTGAGGGAGTGTGGCACTGGGGCGGTGAGGGAGTGTGGCACTGAAGCGGTGAGGGAGTGTGGCACTGGGGCGGTGAGGGAGTGTGGCACTGGGGCGGTGAGGGAGTGTGGCACTGGGGCGGTGAGGGAGTGTGGCACTGGGGTGGTGAGGGAGTGGCACTGGGGTGGTGAGGGATTGTGGAACAGGGGCAGTGATGGAGTGTGGCACTTGCGCGGTGAGGGAGTTTGGCACTTTGACAGTGAGCGAGTGTGACACTGGGGCAGTGAGGGAGTGTGGCACTGGGGCGGTGAGGGAGTGTGACACTGCAGCGTTGAAGGAGTGCGGCACTGGGGCGGTGGGGGAGTGCGGCACTGGGGCGGTGAGGGAGTGTGGCACTGGGGCAGTGAGGGAGTGTTGCACTTGAGCGGTGATGGAGTGCGGCACTGGGGCGGTGAGGGAGTGTGGCACGTGTGCGGTGTGGGAGTTCGGCACTTTGACAGTGAGGGAGTGTGGCACTGGGGCAGTGAGGGAGTGTGGCACTGGGGTGGTGAGGGAGTGTGGCACTGGTGCGGTGAGAGAGTGTGGCACAGGGGCGGTGAGGGAGTGTGGCACTGGGGCGGTGACAGAGTGTGGCACTGGGGCGGTGAGGGAGTGTGGCACTGGGGCGGTGAGAGAGTGTGGCACTGGGGCGGTGAGCGAGTGTGGCACTGGGGCGGTGAGAGAGTGTGGCACTGGGGCGGTGAGGGAGTGTGGCACTGGGGAGGTGAGGGAGTGTGGCACTGGAGCGGTGAAGGAGTGTTGCACTGGGGCGGTGAGGGAGTGTGGCACTGGGGCGGTGAGGGAGTGTAACACTGGGGCGGTGAGGGAGTGAGACACTTGGGCGGTGAGGGAGTGTGGCACTGGGGCAGTGAGGGAGTGTGGCACTGGGGCGGTGAGGGAGTGTGGCACTGGGGCGTTTAGGGAGTGTGGCACTGGCGCAGTGAGGGTGTGACACTGGGGCGGTGAGGGAGTGTGGCACTGGGGCAGTGAGGGAGTAGGGCACTGGGGCGGTGAGGGAGTGTGGCACTGGAGCGGTGAGGGAGTGTAGCACTGGGGCAGTGAGGGATTATGGCTCTAGGGCAGTGAGGGAGTGTGGCACTGGGGCAGTGAGGGATTATGGCTCTTGGGCGGTGAGGGAGTGTGGCACTGGGGCGGAGAGGGAGTGTGGCTCTGGGGCAGTGAGGGAGTGTAGCACTGGGGCTGTGAAGGAATGTGGCCCCGGGGCGGTGAGGGAGTGTAGCACTGGGGCGGTGAGGGAGTGTGGCACTTGGGCTGTGAAGGAGTGTGACACTGGGGCGGTGAGGGAGTGTGGCACTGGGGCAGTGAGAGAGTGTGGCACTGGAACGGTGAGGGAGTGTGGCTCTGGGGCGGTGAGGGAGTGTGGCACTGGAGCGGAGAAGGAATGTGGCACTGGGGTGGTGATGGAGTGTAGCGCTGGGGTGGTGGGGGAGTGTGGCACTGGGGCGGTAAGGGAGTGGCACTGGTGCTGTAAGCGAGTGTAGCACTGGGGCGGTAAAGGCGTTGCACTGGGGCGGTGAGGGAGTGTAGCACTGGGGCGGTGAGGGAGTGGCACTGGGGATGTAAGGGAGTGTGGCACTAGGGCAGTGAGGGAGTGTGGCACTGGGGCGGTGAGGGAGTGTGGCACTGGGGCGGTGAGGGAGTTTGGCACTGGGGCAGTGAGGGAGTGTGGCACTGGGGCGGTGAGGGAGTGGCAATGGGGCTGTAA
Source organism: Procambarus clarkii (assembly GCF_040958095.1). NCBI lineage: Eukaryota > Metazoa > Arthropoda > Malacostraca > Decapoda > Cambaridae > Procambarus > Procambarus clarkii. Next base: position 787,113 of record NW_027189130.1, read on the forward strand.
GGGAGTGTGGCACTAGAGCGGTGAGGGAGTGTGGCACTGGGGCATTGAGGGAGTTCGGCACTTTGACAGTGAGGGAGTGCGACACTGGGGCGGTGAGGGAGTGTGGCACTGAAGCGGTGAGGGAGTGTGGCACTGGACGGAGAGGGAGTGTGGCACT
>NW_027189130.1:787769-835416 GCF_040958095.1 Procambarus clarkii
TCGTAGAATTCAAGTGACCCTGTGAGGCAGGACCTGCCATCCTTGAACCCATGTTGATGCTGTGTTACAAAGTTCCTTCGCTCCAGATGCTCCACTAATTTTTTTTGCACAATCTTCTGCCCAGATAGGTACAAGAGGAGTGTTGTTAACGCATATGTCGACCGTGCTCTAAGCCACAGCTCAGAATGGAAGCAAGTCGACGAAGAACTCTGTAGGGTAAGGCAGGTCCTAGTCAACAACGGCTTCTCCAATGGTTTCGTCGAAGACATCATAAGAAGGAAACTGAAACGCCATGCAACCTCTGAAGAGACAACCAACACAACACCTATACCCCCTATTAGACTATTTTACAGGAACCTCTTTTCCACAGCTCATAAAAAGGAGGAAAGGGTCCTGAAAGATATTGTTAATAGAAACGTTATCCCTACAGACAAAAATCAGAGGATACAACTGACGATTTACTATAAAACCAGAAAAACGGCCAACCTACTCATGAGAAACTCTCCAGACACAAAACAGAACGCTTTAAAAGAGACCAACGTCGTCTATGCCTTCAAATGCCCACTTGGGGATTGCAAGCTCCAAAAAACCCAGTATATAGGCAAGACAACAACATCTCTTTCCAGGCGTTTAACGATGCATAAGCAACAGGGCTCCATTAAGGAACATATAATCTCTTCCCACAACCAAACCATCGCCAGAGAAATCCTAGTAAACAACACAGAAATCATCGATAGATACAGCGATAGCAGGCGGCTTGACGTTTGCGAGGCACTACACATCAAAAAGTCAACACCAGCAATCAACAGCCAATTAATGCACAACTATAATCTACCCACCTCAAGACTCCGCTCCAATATAAAAGCATCAAGAAATATGGACCAATAGGCTTTCTACAATCACTTCTATTCAATACCCATTGTTCTTTCGTGTTCTTTCTTGTGTTGATGAAATTAATACCTTATTAAATACCACCTCACCCCATCCACCTCACTCAAATGTAGATATAAACCAAATCGGAGATGTGTAAGTTCTCTTCAGTTGTGTATGTTTAAACTAAAGTCTTTGAAAATGTAATAAGTTTTACGAAACGCGCTCAAGTGTCGCGTCAGACTAGAAATAAAAATGAATTTTGGAGAATTGATTTTTGAATTACCACCAACAGTGAAAAGAAATGTACGAAAGATTGAGAAAATTCGTGTTCGAATTATTAATCTTACTTTTTCGGTCATATTTAATAATATATATATATATATATATATATATATATATATATATATATATATATATATATATATATATATATATATATATATATATATATATTGGATCCACATATATTGGATCCACATAGTGAAATAATATACTTGGAACTGTCCGACTGCGGCAACACTCCTCACCCGCCTCTGACAACACAGTCAGTTGGACGATTCATAAGCTCGCTCCTGGCCTCTTGAATCCAGCCATTTCCTCTAGCTGCACCAAATGTCACAGCGCCCGCACACACACACACACACACACACATTATATATATATATATATATATATATATATATATATATATATATATATATATATATATATATATATATATATATATATATATATATATATATATATATATATATATATATATATATATATATATATGTCGTACCTAGTAGCCAGAACTCACTTCTCAGCCTACTATTCAAGGCCCGATTTGCCTAATAAGCCAAGTTTTCCTGAATTAATATATTTACTATAATTTTTTTCTTATGAAATGATAAAGCAACCCTTTTCTCTATGTATGAGGTCAATTTTTTTTATTGGAGTTAAAATTAACGTAGATATATGACCGAACCTAACCAACCCTACCTAACCTAACCTAACCTATATTTATAGGTAAGGTTAGGTTAGGTAGCCAAAAAAAGCTAGGTTAGGTTAGGTTAGGTAGGTTAGGTAGACGAAAAAACATTAATTCATGAAAACTTGGCTTATTAGGCAAATCGGGCCTTGAATAGTAGGCTGAGAAGTGCGTTCTGGCTATTAGGTACGACATATATATATATATATATATATGTATGTATGTTGTACATGTAGCCAGAACGTCATACTCGGCCTACTAAGCAAGGTCCAATTTGCCTAATAAGCCAAGTTTTCCTGAATATATATTTTTTTCAATATTTTTTCTTATGAAATGATAAAGGTATTCATTTCATTATGTATGAGTTAATTTTTGTTAAATTTGAGTTAAAACTAACGAAGATATATGATCGAACCTAACCAACCGTACCTAACCTAACCTAACCTATCTTAACCTAACTTAAACTAACACAATTAAGTAACTAATTTATGTTCTTAATATAATATAATAATAATAATTCAAATAAACTAATTGGATACAATTTATTGAATATAAAGAAAATCACTCGGCTTAATAAGCAAATCAGGCCTTGCATAGTAGGCCATGTAGTGAATTCTGGCTACTTGGTACTATTCTGGCTATATGTACGACATATATATATATATATATATATATATATATATATATATATATATATATATATATATATATATATATATATATATATATATATATATATATATATATGTCGTACCTAGTAGCCAGAACGCACTTCTCAGCCTACTATGCATGGCCCAATTTGCCTAATAAGCCAAGTTTTCATGATTTAATTGTTTTTCGACTACCTAACCTACCTAACCTAACCTAACCTAACTTTTTCGGCTACCTAACCTAACCTAACCTGTAAAGATAGGTTAGGTTAGGTTAGGTAGGGTTGGTTAGGTTCGGTCATATATCTACGTTAATTTTAACTCCAATAAAAAACAATTGACCTCATACATAATGAAATGGGTAGCTTTATCATTTCATAAGAAAAAAATTAGAGAAAATATGTTAATTCAGGAAAACTTGGCTTATTAGGCAAATCGGGCCTTGCATAGTAGGCTGAGAAGTGCGTTCTGGCTACTAGGTACGACATATATATATATATATATATATATATATATATATATATATATATTAGTATATTTTGGTAGCAGTCTTTCCTGTAGACATATATTATTAAATATGACCGAAAAAGTAAGATTAATAATTCTAACACGAATTTTCTCAATCTTTCGTACATTACGCTTCACTGTTGGAGGTAAATCAAAAATTAATTCTTCAAAATTCATTTTTATTTCTAGTCTGACGCGACACGGGCGCGTTTCGTAAAACTTATTACATTTTCAAAGACTTTAGTTCACAAATACACAACTGAATAGAACTTACGTATCTCCGATTTTATATCTACATTTGAGTGAGGTGGGAGGGGTGATGTGGCATTAACACAAGACAGAACAAGAGGGGATATTAATAGGGTATTAAAAGTATCAACACAAGACAGAACACAAACAATGGGTATTGAATAGAAGTGTTTGTAGAAAGCCTATTGGTCCATATTTCTTGATGCTTCTATATTGGAGCGGAGTCTTGAGGTGGGTAGAATATAGTTGTGCAATAATTGGCTGTTGATTGCTGGTGTTGACTTCTTGATGTGTAGTGCCTCACAAACGTCAAGCCGCCTGCTATCGCTGTATCTATCGATGATTTCTGTGTTGTTTACTAGGATTTCTCTGGCGATGGTTTGGTTGTGGGAAGAGATTATATGTTCCTTAATGGAGCCCTGTTGCTTATGCATCGTTAAACGCCTAGAAAGAGATGTTGTTGTCTTGCCTATATACTGGTTTTTTGGAGCTTACAGTCCCCAAGTGGGCATTTGAAGGCATAGACAACGTTAGTCTCTTTTAAAGCATTCTGTTTTGTGTCTGGAGAGTTTCTCATGAGTAGGCTGGCCGTTTTTCTGGTTTTATAGTAAATCGTCAGTTGTATCCTCTGATTTTTGTCTGTAGGGATAACGTTTCTATTAACAATATCTTTCAGGACCCTTTCCTCCGTTTTATGAGCTGTGGAAAAGAAGTTCCTGTAAAATAGTCTAATAGGGGGTATAGGTGTTGTGTTAGTTGTCTCTTCAGAGGTTGCATGGCTTTTCACTTTCCTTCTTATGATGTCTTCGACGAAACCATTGGAGAAGCCGTTATTGACTAGGACCTGCCTTACCCTACAGAGTTCTTCGTCGACTTGCTTCCATTCTGAGCTGTGGCTGAGAGCACGGTCGACATATGCGTTAACAACACTCCTCTTGTACCTGTCAGGGCAGTCGCTGTTGGCATTTAGGCACATTCCTATGTTTGTTTCCTTAGTGTAGACTGCAGTGTGGAAACCTTTTCCAGTCATGGAAAAGGGCGGAGGTTTCCACAAGTTGGTCACTTTCAGGAATCGGACACCCAGGAGCTGCAGTAGGCTGAGGCATCGAATTTGGCACTCCCGAGATAAAACACTGCGCTCGTGGAACCCAGATGGTAGAAGGGCACCAGGGAACAGGACGCACCAAGTCAGTACACTTAAAAGTCGCAGTTGCTGTAGATCCGTCGAGCACCTCGCCGGTCGAGAGGACAAAAGGGACGGGTTTCCCCCGAGGATGCTGGACACACGGGTGCACACTGGGAAGCACATCTGACTGCACGGCAGGCCGCACATCGGCCCGACCACTAGGGCGTGCACACCGTTCGGTGTCAGGAACCGCACTGAGACCCATGGAGGGTGGCTCCGCAGGGGCCCCAGAGCCCCCACCAACCGGAACAGGAGCAGAGGCCCCCCGCTTCACATCCTTCGTCAACACTACCACAAGGTCGCTCTTACCAGGGGCAACTGCCCACTGAGGGGAGCCACCAGCAGGAGGCACAGCATCCAACTCAGAAGGCACCACAGGAGGCAACTCAGCGTCGGCTACATCATCATCCTCCATTGCATCACGCTCCTCTGCCCACGACCGGCGAGGTGACGCACCCCGAGCCGAGCGACGGCGCTTAAAAAGAGGCTGCTGATCGTCGGAGCTGTCACCCCCAACAAGCGGTGTCCCAGAAGAACCATCGACAGGCGGCCCCAAAATCGGGGCAGCACGTTCACGCAGAACAGCAGCCTCAACAACGCAGGGCAAAAAGCCACCACCAGGAACGGAGACCGGAGTCGGAGAAGGAAGAGACACAACAGGCGGATGGGAAGACGTCAGCACACGTGAGGTATCCAGGGAGGGCGACAGAACATGCAGAATGGAAGAGGTACTCGTCAACGAGGAAACCCCCAGAGGCGACGAGGCAGAGGACGTGGGTGGAGACACACATACCACCGCACCGTCAGCCCCGGGAAGCACATGGCCACCAGCAGGAGACGCAGGCACCAACCCCTACAGCATCCCCCAAGGCCATCGGATGCGGATGCACCTCCACAGTCATCGAACGAGAAAGGTCCGAAACAGGCGCCCCCAGGTCCCCAGAGCTCACCAGCGGGGCAGACACATCCGGTCCAGACGTAGCGACATCCGGAACCGCCGCGCGATCTATACCAGGCACTAGCACAGAGCGAGAATCCGCCGGGGAGTCCACACGCACAGATAAGCGAGGAAAATCATCCTCTAGGAAGACAGAAGGGGCATCTGTACGAGGAGCGTCACAACCGGCCACGACGTGGCCCTCAGCACCACACCGGAAACACGTTTGGGTCTGCCCCTGATAGAAAGTCCTCAGAGACAGCACACGATACGAGACCCTTGACGGTATAGGGCTAGTGAGCCGCATGACAAGCGTGCGTGAACCCAGCCGGACTCCCTTCAGTCGGCCTGCACTCAAAGTGTTGAACCTGTGCTTCACCACCGACCCAAACCGCGTAAACAAGGTCATGAGGGCCGCCTCGGGGAAGGTCACCGGCACGCTGTGAATACTCACAAACTTCAAGGGCCCCCAGGGATCCGAGATCTCTACAGACACAGCCGAAGCCGGAAGAGGAAGCGTGCGGCCATTCCAGCGGGCCACAAACTCCCGGTATACATGCGACGTGGCGAATGACACCGCAACACGGGCGGGCGACAACTTCTCTAGGCCCAAGAGCTCGGGGACGTCAACACGGAGGACGTCGAGGAGGGCAACTTCTACAACGGGCCAATCCACATCAGCAGAAAAATCCAGCCGCACTGTGTCTATTCTTCTAATACGGCTAGTACCAGCCCCGTCCATACTGGCAGGTGGGGCCCTGACCAGCGGGAGCTCCACACCCCCCCACAGCAACCGCCACTCAGCAACGGCAAACGACCACTGACAGCCAGAGCTCGACGTCTGCACCCTCTGGTGGCGCAGCCAGGAATCACCACAAAGTTGACACATTGTGTATTCGACATTTGGGTTTTGAGAAAGCTGCCAAATACGTCTATATCCCAGGCGTATTCTGGCCACCATCACATTGCCGGGTTCTTGTTCTATTAGTCCCATATGTGAATGTCTCCTCACGATATCTATCATAATATTTAATGCTACAACTTTCAGGTCTTTGAGAATTTGTTAGGTAGGTGAGATTTTCATTAGATATTTGTTTAAGTATTCTCTTTGTCACTGCTAATGAAACACCCAAATCAGTTTCTACCACTAGTTTTCTGCAGGCTGACTTAGCAAGCATATCAACAGTGTCATACCTTGAGATGCCAACATGTGATGGTATCCATAGGAATTTAATCTCAAATCTGTTTTCTTTAGCAGCTAAAACATTCATTTGAATATCACTGACTATTTTCTGGGTGTCACTACTATGTGCGTTCAATGCCAGGAGTGCACTCTGCGAGTCACAGTATATAAGTCCACTGCCTTTGTCTTTTAAAAATTCAGTGGCAAGGTATATGCCTGCAAGTTCGGTTTGAGTTGTACTTGCCCAGTCATTGACGCGCTTCATTGCTGTATGTACGAGAGAAGATTGTTCATATATGTTACATGCACATCCGGTACATCGTCCACCTTCTTCTACAGAGCCGTCGGTATAGCACTGATAAACATCGTTACCCATACTCTGAGTACTTTCAGTGATGCTTTTCAGTGTTAACTGTTTTAATAATGTAGTGTGCACACTATCTTTCTTGGGCGCATTTACAAAATCAACTGATAGATCCCAGTTATCCCATGGAGTAATTGGCTGATTAATCATTAGTTGAGTTGGGGTACATATTTAATATTTTGATGGAGTTGGCTACCTTGTAGAACCAATATACATAATCAGATTTTGTTCTTCTTCTATAGACCTCAGGTGAGTGCAGCATATTAGAAAGTTTAGCTTGAAACTTCATGTGTTTTCTAGATCTACTCAATGCCTTCACGCCGAAAACTGTGCTAATAGACAAAATTCTCTCACTTATGGTAGGTAATTTTAACTCTTGCTCTCATATTAACTATTCTCGTGGACTTTGGAGCCCCAAGGATGAGACGCATAGCTTCATTTTGCAAGGTTTCAAGAGATTTCAGCTCTTTGTCAGTATACAGGGTGAGATGTAGAGCATTGTAGTCAATCACAGAGCGTATAAATGATACATAAAACAGTCTAGCAAGTCTCACGTTAAGTCCATGTTTGACACCAACAAGGACCCGCAAGGGCTTTAATCTCTCTCAAAGTCTCCTCTTGAGAGAAGAAAGGTAACTAATTGGCTGGTGGAATACCACATGGAATGAGGGCACGGGTTTTCTGTACAGAGATAAGGAGGCCACATTCCTCAGCTCTAGTAGCAAAAGCATCGAGCAGAACTTATATTCTAGGCTCGGTGGCAGCCTGTAAACATATATCATCAGCATAACAAATGACAGTGTCTTCATTATTAGTTGGAAAATCTTTAATGAGTTTATGCATCAGAACGTTGAACAACAAGGGGCTGAGGACCCCTCCTTGTGGAGTTCCCAGTTCAAAGTGTTTGCTCTCTGTGCTTTTAAAACCATTAAGCAAAACATATGCTGTTCGATTAGACAAATAGCCCTCTATACATTTCAGTAATTTTCCTTGTATTCGCAGCTCGGCAAGCTGTTCCAGTATGATTTCTCTGTTTGCTGTATCAAAAGCTGCTGCTAGATCGATGAAGACTGTTTGAGGGGAAGCTTCAATATGTGCGAAGTACTCAGCAAAACAGTGTTGTGTACTGAGCCCAGGCATAAATCCAAACAGTTGAGGTGACAGGTGCCCCTGTATACGATACATGAGTCGGTTAAGAACAATACGTTCAAGCACTTTACAAACACACAATGTTAGAGATGTGGGTCTATAATTATCTGAGTGTGGTTTGGGGATGGGAACAATGACACTCTTTGTCCAAGCATCAGGTAATACTCCTTCATGTAAACTCATTCTGTACAACACTAATAGTGGATTACCTGGTACGTGTGAGACTAATCTCAGTAGACTGGAAGTAATACCATCCTCTTCAGGAGCAGTTGATTTTCCCATCTTTAGTGCATGATTTAATTCTCATTCAGTTACATCATTAAGGTCCGACACGCCGATAGCTGTACAGGCAAGATTGATGGTTCGTTGTCTGTTGGGGCGTGTGTCATCAAGTTGTGCTGTATGTTAATTGGGAATGAGTCGTAGCTCGATGTTAGTGCCCATTGATCAAGGAGGATGTTTGCTTGTTCTAGTGGGCTGTGGTACAGCGGTTTGGTTGGTCTGCTTCTAGAGATTTTTCATATCTTTTCCCTATCTTCAACAAGTGTTGTTTGCTCATTTATACTTTGTAGGAACTCTTCCCAATGTTTATTACGTATAACGTTGCTCATGTCTCTCACCTCTCTGTTTGCAACTAGAAATGCATGCAAGTCACCGTGTGCTTTGGTTCGTTTGTACGTATCTCTAAGTTGCTTTACTCGTTCATGTTCTTTAACAAATACGGGTTCAAGGACCCACTTGGGTGGTGGTAGGTGTTGCCCACTTCTGCTAGGCTTACGACCTGTTCCCCAACACACCCATGTGTCATAGTAGGTAGTAATCGTATCAACGAGATCTCTGGAGAAGGCTTGTACATTCGTTATTGTGTAATCTTGATACCATTTTGATATACAATTAATAAAGTGGTCATGCAAGCCATATGGAATATTCATTTTCCGTCTCCGATGTCTATTAGGTACATCACACTGTACCTCATAGGAAGCAGAAACTGCATAGTGATCACTAACTAAGTGATTTACCAACGAACATTCCATCCTATCTTGCTCCTGTCAACTTGTTCCGCGACGAGGATTTCCCGCCGCTCCCTCTGGAGGCAGTCTCCGGTGATATTGATGAGGTGGTGCGCATCCCGTTTGCTGCTGCAGCTTCCCCGGCGGCGCCTGCCGTTCCTCCGGTTGTTGCCGTCCCTCCTCCGGTTCTTGAGGTACCGTCGGTTAGTCTGCCTGATCCTGTCGCTGTTCCAGCTGCTCCCGTGGGCCTTCCTGGAGCCCCCTGTGTGACGTTACTGTCTTCTCCCTCGTCTTCTGATGCTGCGCCTGGCCCTGTGTCCGTGACTCGGGTCCCGGATGTGCTTGGTGCTGGTGTGGCTGCGAAGCTTCCTGCTGTGTGTGGCCCGGTTCCCCCTGTGATAGAGGCTGCTGCCGTCCTGGCGTCGGTTCCTTCGGCTCGTGGTACCCGTGTTTCTGGGTCACTTACCGGCTCGGACGATATCCGGCCGGTGCCCAAACGTTCCCGGCGTTCGTCTTCTTCCTGGGCCGACGTTGGTGACTTCAGTGACTGTGGGGCTTCGGGTGTTGACAGTGTGGATACGGATGCGTCGATGTCTCCGCGGTTCGTGGTGGCGGAGGTCCATGTGCCTGCTGGTGCCTGTGTCTCGGACGTGCCTTCGGGTCTTTCTCCGCCGGGGGACTCTCTGCAGTGGGGGGTGGTGGCTTCCGCTGCCAGGGATGGTGTGGACTCTGGTGCTGGGCGTGGCCTGGAGGTGACGTTACGGAAGGATGCGCGCCGTCCGGGTTCCCTGCTGTCGTCTGGTGGTGTGCCCGGGGCCGCGGGTACCCCTGTGGTGTGGGTGCGCGTTGGGGCCCTGGGGGACGTGTTGCCGTCGTCTGTGAAGCCACCGGGTCACTGGTCGAAGATTGCCGAGTTACTGCTGTCTGACGGACCGGAGTGCTTTCGTGGGGGGCAAGTTCCCTTCCTGTGGGGGCGAGTGGCGACTTCTCGCCTCATGAGTACTACCATTTGGGTCCCCAGTTTGCAGGTGTTTGTTGCCCCGGTTCCAGATGTTATGGCGTCCCCGGTGGAAGGACGAGACCCTTGGCAATGGGTGCTCTGGGAGGCGTTCAATGTAAGATTCCCGCGGGACAAGTTCCCGGGCAAGTTTGTGCTCTGATTTCTTGTGTATTTGCTCTATGACACGCTGTGTGCCCTTCTGGCTGTTTGTTTGCCCTGTTCTATTATGTGCTTCTGCCTCTCCCTTTGTGTGTAGCTTTGTCGTGTGGCATATTAGTTTCTAGTGCTTGGCGTCACTCGTTTCGCGTTTTGGCTTGGCATTTCGCCTTTCATGGCTTTGCAATTCACCCTTCACGGGTACGCCGGGGCGCATCCGATCCCACGATCGTCGTCGCCCCTAACTCAACAACAACAACAACAAGTCTGCCTCCCAATAAATGAGTTTGGGTATCCATAGTATACACGGTTAATCTGTTGTCAAACATATTTGATAAATTTGCATCCATTATCGTTGTTAGTACTGTCTCCCAGCGTAATATGTCTAGCATTAAAATCTCCCATGTATATTGTCCCATGATTGTCTAGGTCTGGGAACAATGTTACATTGAGTTTCTGGCTTCTGGCATATACGTTGAGGAATGAAAAGTGGCCTGCTGTAGTTTGTACATGAAAGTGATGGTACTGTGTGTGTACATTGTGTGACGTACTCAAAAGAATGTGCGGTAAATCACTTCTGACGTATGTTAATAGGCCTGTGGCGTTACTGTTATTATAGGATGCATACCCTCTGATCTTTGGTGGGGTTTTGTTTATCATATTGGACGTGTAGGGCTCCTGTAAAGCAAGTATATCTATGTTGTTACTGGTAACATATGCAATTAGTTAATCCAGTCTTTTGTTGATGCTACGAATGTTCCAACTGAGAAACCTAATGGTTCTTGTGTCAACAGCGGCCATCGTCTTGGTGTTGTCCTTGTCCCCCTTACACAATGTTTCAATAAGTGCCTCTACGACGTAAAGAGCCACACCAACCTGGCGTTTGGTATCGTCAGGAACATCTGGTGACATCATCAGTTTCTTGATCACTGAGCAACTCGGGATGGTCCGCGAGTGAATGTTATCTGTAAGTCGTATGGCATAATTACTGTCACTCAGAGTATTATCTTTTCATTCTCGTACTTGGCTTGAGCGCATTCCTTAAGGTCATGAATCATTTTAAAATATGCTGACGCAGGTCGACTTCCTTTTCCAGTTAATGTTTCTGTGTCACTATCACTGCTGTCATCCCTGAGTTTACTGACGACGTCGCTGCCACCGCCTCCATTGTCGCTCTCATCTCTGTTGTCGCCGCTGCTGTCGCCGCTGCTGTCGCCGCTGCCGCCGCCGCTGCTGCCGCTGCCGCCGCTGCCGCCGCTGCCGCCGCTGCCGCCGCCGCTGCTGCCGCTGCCGCCGCTGCCGCCGTCAGCACCACCACAGGAACCTTTACCAGCGCGGGCCACGGCTGTGACACAGCAGCATGGAGGCTGCTGTATCTCTTGTGAAGGAGCCTGACGTAGCGTCTGTATAATTTCAGTCAGTTCTGCTACCTGTGCTTGCAAGGTTGCCAACTGTCCATTAACTGTTGTATCAGGCTGTTGTGTGTTGTCAGGGGCGTTGCTGGTGAAAGGGGTGAACGGTGACAATACCAGCAGCACTAGCCCATGTATCTACTAACTCTTTAGCAACCTTTCTTGGATCTGAGTGAGCTATGAATTTGGTCTTACAACCCCTGATTTTCGGGTTCTTAGTATTACTAATGAACTGAGCCAGGTTTTGCCAGTATCTGTCCCGCACCTCCTTCCCCACCTGACTGCATTCCCTAGGCATTTCCAACAGTGTATTTTTCTCTTCATCCCTCATTCCATTTTGTAACCATTTTTTGTGTGCACTCCGTAGCATTCTCTCCCATCCCTTAACTTACTGATCATTGGAATATTTACATTTCTTAGGTCATGCATCTTGCTTCCCCTGCCCCCGTTATTTTACCTCTGTACTAATTTCTCTATGTTCTCGGCCATGTCCTCGTAAAAGCTATCAACGCAGAGCGGCGTGTATTGTTGATACCAATCTCCCATATTCTGAGTAAAATATTTTTTTTTCTTTATTATTATTTAGTCTTTTCCTTTGAAAGTGGACTTGTTTTTTCTCCAGTGGCAATTCAACGTTCAAAGCAAAGAGGTTACGAAGTAGATCCCGAATAATCCGAGTCTCCCTATAATCCCCTGAGAGTTTAAAATGCAGGCATAGTCAAGCCGTTCTCTCCTGATGTGAGTTGGTTCATTGTTTCCCAAGAGACAGGTATCTGGATGATCTTATGGAAACTGTAACCACTTGACCCCATTAGTATTAATACTACCCACTGTCCCAAGGCTTGTGTGCCGAGCATTGAGGTCCCCAACGACCATTGAAGGATTAGTATATATGCAGTCAGGTAGATAGTGAGCGTCGAAGCAGTTCCTGAATACTTACAAATTAATTACAATAAATTCCCATTCCCTTAATGATAATTTAACACAGACACTCTCTATACCTTGCGTTTTTGACGGTGGTTCTACTAATTCGGTTGGTATGGTGTTCTTAACATAAATCGACGTTCCTCTTATGTTACTTGCGGCGAAAAGGTGAAACCCTTCATAGCAATTTAATTTTAATAAGACTTCATTCCTATCCCCTGTCTCCTGGAGAGCTACAACATCAATATAATTTCCCATCACATAACAATGAACATCTGTAACCCTGTTTCTTAAACCATTAACATTCCATGACAACATTTTCAGTCTAGGGCGATCTATTATTAAACAATTCACTTTCATATCATCCCCAAAAAGTTCATTAAATGATAGCAATATTTTGAATAATATTTCCAACCTCCTCCCAATTTCACTCGCAAAAGCAACATTGCTTTTCTCGAGAGATTTGTTCAGTCCCTTATGTCCATTATTGGCACAACTGATTCCTTCATTGTATGTTTAATTATAGATTTCTTCCTTTCACTACGACTACCATCATTTACACACACTTCACTTTCCTTCATTTTATCACTCATTTTTCATTATTGTCCTCAACCACTATATCCTTCCCTGTTTTGTGACTTTCCTTTACCTTCACCGGAATGTTTAATTTTGCCTCATTAGACTCGATTTTCTGCCCAAGATTTCGGAGGAACTCACAAACTTTCCTCATTTCAGCCCACACCTCCTTGACCATACCATTATGGCCATCTTCCTGAGCCACAGTAACCACTTCACTCACCGTTACACTGTCACTGCCGGAGTCCTGAGTGTTGGTGTGACTGCTTGTTGCTTGAGCCTGACGAAGTAAAGGTGACTTCTTTACCCACGCACTCGACCGACTCACTGGCGCTGTTTGGTGCTGGCTTTTCTACTGTGCTCCCGGTGTCTGGGTAAGAGCTCTTGCCTGCTCTGTAACATTCACCAGCCGGGGAACATCCATACTCGGCCTCTTGCTACACACAGCCGAGCTGGCGTTGTGAACACCTCCACATTTGCAGCATCTGGTAACTATTTTCTCACCCAGCTTAAGTTTGTTTCTACACACATTAGAAAGGTGAGACTTTCCGCAGAAACGAAATCGTGGATCATGTTAACAGCTCCAGGATTTATGTCCCCATCTGCAGCATTTCAGACATATTATGTGCTGTTCCACATACTTTGCTACATGCCTGTAGCCAGTCCCAGTGATGAACACTCTCTCGGGAACTTCACCTCCCACTAGAGCCACAACCTGATTCCTAGCTTCGTCCTTAATAAGGTGACGCTTGGCCCACACAAATCGTTGGTCGTCGAGGATTAATTCGGGGTATAGTATATGCGGGTATTTGTAGAAAATCACTTTCGCCCATTTCTCGTTCTCCTCTGGTATTTTCATGACAATTCCACTGTATCTTTGCTAAGTCAGAAACATACTGCCTCCATAAAACTTACCGTTATGTAAGGTCTGTTCACACCTTCCTTCTGCAGTGGCTCGAATTTGCGGTGCTCTCTTCCCAAGTTGACTGCAAACAGCAGCTTCTGGTGGTAGGCCAGCGTGCATAAAGTAGGGAAGAAAAGCCTCCACCTCCACTTACCGTCACCTTCTTCACATTGTTCTGTCCTTTTATTGACACCAGTTTGATCAGTCCCTGGGGTTGTTTTTCATTCTCTTGTCGTTTCCGGTAGGTACACTATCACTGTCAACACTACGCCTTACATCCTGTCTTCTCCGTTTGCTCTGTCACCTGGTCAACACTTCCTGAAAATAACTCTCCTCTACTGACTGGCTGCTTTCCGAGTCTGTGTCCATGTCAATATTGCCGTGGGGAGTAGTCAGTTCCTGTGTTGTCCGATCCTCCATCTCAGTACCCAACATGGGGGCAAGATGTGTAGAATGCGATTGGTATTAGTCAGTCTCCTTGTATGTTGACTGAGCTAAACTCCAATACTGATATAGTGGTTTTTCCTGGGGAACTAAGATGTAAGATTTTGGAACAGCTACATGTAGGCCATAATGGCATGAATGCTTTGAAAGCAGAAGCTAGAAGTTGGGTTTGGTGTCCAAAAATGGACCAGAATATTGCTGAAGTAACTAATTATTTACACATTTGCTTTAAGAAATATCAGAAATCCCAAGCCCTAGTACTTTCCTAGCCATGCACTGGAAAACCCCTGGTCTAGACTTCATATATATTATGCTGGACCTATGGATAATAAATATTACCTGGTGGTGGTGGATTCATACACAAAATTTCTGGATGTTCATGTGTGTAATTCCACCACATCATCTGTAACTTGTGAACTGCTAAGGAAAACATTTTGTAATTTTAGATTGCCAGATTTGGTGGTGTCAGATACTGCTCTTTATTTTGTTTCTGGGGAAATGGAGATTTTTTTTAAACAATTGTATTAAACATGTAACACATGCCCAGTATAATTCTTTTTGAAATGGTCTGGTTGGGAGAGCTGTGAGATCCTTGAAAGAAGGGTTAAAGCGGTTTACAGAAGGTACTATTAATACAAAGCTTTGTAGATTTTTGTATAATCAAAGAAAAACTGTTCATTCTACCACTGGTAAATCTCCTTCTGAATTACAGTTTAATTGACACTTTAAAGTGCACATAGAAGTAGTAAAGACTTTCCTGATAAAGAGAAATTGGTAAATAGCTTGGCCAATCAGTTGGCTCAGAGAGAGGATTGTTGTTTAACGAGGGGGATGCGGTATATGCAAGGAATTTTGGAATTGGTAAGCCTTGGGTAGAAGGGAAAATTAGGGAAGTCTTGGGCCACAGGAACTTCACAGTGCAAGTGCAGAGTTTTGGGGACATTAATTGGAAAAGACATGCAGATCAACTCATGCCAAGGTTCACAGGGAATTTTATAAACTTTTCAGATGAGGGTGAGGCAACTAGTGATACCCATCCTAATAACGAAGGGGCAGCACCTGTTGGAGACAGGGAAGCAGATCAAGGGGCAGCAGAGGGTATGGGGATACAGTTAACCCTACAGTTAGTAATTCAGAAGAAGGTTCCCCAGAAGTAACAGGTCTGAAGCCCCAGTTGACAAAATCAGGAAAAGTCATACGACCGCCTGATAGACTTAACCTGTAGAGGTAGAGTATAATTAAAAGGGGAGGAATGTTAGGATTATGTATTTTGTAGGATTAAGTACTACAGAGGTTAGGCATAGCATGTTTTGAGATGATACTCTTTTGTTTATAAGCATTGCAAATAGTAAGTTATGTAACGTATACCTGTGACGTCATTGCTTGTTGTTATTACAATAAAGCATGAAGGGAACACGTTTATTTCACTTCCGGACTAAACGAAACATTTACCATTAGAGAGGTGAGACTGACGCTGGCAAAACATGTCTCATTTAATGAAGATGATGCTAAAAAATTTAAAAACAAGTCTATTATAAGCTAATTTAACCATAAAGTTACAGAAATATACATGCAACCAACCAATTTTACATTTTTATTTCATGCCGACTAATTGAAGCTTGTTACTATTAGCTGAGCGACCAGCCGGTGTTCCTTAACGTTATTATTTACAAATATAGCAACTTGTAAATGTTACTATTTGCTATCTACTTACCGGCAAATAGTTGCAACATCAGTTCCTTTACTGGTTCTTCTGTCTCATTGATGGGGTCGTCACTTGGCTGTGAGGTCGTGTCACTTGGCTGCGATGTGGTGTTTGTTGAGGACCCATTGACAGGAAGGAGGAGATCAATTGCTGTTTTATCTGGCAAGAAAATTCTGTCTCACAACACATACTGAATAATATTAATAAAATTGGAAAATTTAAGTTTCAAAATTTATAATATCATATGTAATATTATATGTTAAAAATAACTGCAGATCACAATGCATGTTATCAATGATTTATATATTGCCATATGAAAATTACCAATCTCTTTGTTACCCAACAATTTGGTGAATATCTCTTGGAACCATACCCTTATATTTCTATATGATTTTGCTCATTGCTAAAGATCAGAATTTAAAAAATAAGTTATATTAAGAAGTAGTATTGGGTGCCCTGGCTGCTAATATGTGTAATCTATATAAAAAAAATGGAAATGTTCGTTTGTTCAAAATCGTTAATCTCCGAAAGTTCTTCACCGATTGCTTTGAAATTTTTACACAACGTTCCATTCGCATCCGAGCAGGTGTTTATATACATACTTTATAGATGTCACGTTTGTGACGGTAAAAAACATGCTTTTTCTGAAAAACTGTGTTTTTCATGTGTTTTTCATGTGAGGAAAATCTTTGAAACCTCCTAACCGATTGCTTTGAAATTTTGACACAACGTTGCATGCGAATAAGCACGCCTTTTTATATATCTACTATATACATGCCTCAACTGTGACAGGAAAAAACATGTTTTTTTTTAAACAGAGCCATCAGTTGGATGTAAGAGCAAAACATGCTGTAATCTTTGAAAGTTCATCACCGATTGCTTTGAAATTTTGACACAACGTTGCGTTCGAATAGGAGAGTGGTTTTATATACCTACTATATAGTTGCCACCCGTGTGACAGGTAAAAACATGAGTTTTTGAAAAACAGCGCCATCTGTTGCACATAATAGCAACATGCACGCTATACTGAATATGTCACGAATTCCTCTTCAATGTTTCCGATTGCATTAATAAATTTTATTTTCATAGATTTCGATTTATTATATTTTTTATTGAATAATTTTGTGTGATATTGATTTAGAATTGAGCTGTGCTGTTTATCATACCGTTCATTTCGAAAATATAAGTATGGATACCACACCTGTCACAGGTAAAACTATGCTTTTCTTGAAAAACAGAGCATCTGTTGCACGTAGGAGCAACACACATACTATAGTAAATATCTTTAATTCCATTTCAGTGTTTCTGATTGCATTGATAAATTGAATTTTCATAGATTTTTATTTATTTTCATCTTGATTTCATTAATTTGTGTGAATTGCATTGGAATTGAGCTGTGTTGTTTACCATACATTTCATTTCTATGAAAATTAAATTTATCAGCGCAATCAGAAACATTGAAATGGAATTGAAACATATTTAGTATAGCATGTGTGTTGCTCATACATGCAACAGATGGTGATGCTTTTCAAGAAAAGCATAATTTTACCTGTTACAGGTGTGGCATCTATACTTATACTTACAAAATGAACGGTATTGTAAACAACACAGCTGAATTCCAACACAATGTCACACAAAATAATTCAATAAAAAATAAAATAAATGGAAATCTTTAAAAAAATACAATTTATCAATGCAATCGGAAACATTGAAATGGAATTGTAACATATTTAGTAGTGCTAATGTTACTCCTACATGCAACAGATGGCGCTGTTTAAAAAAAAACATGTTTTTGCCTTTCACAGGTGTATCATCTATATAGTAGGAGTATAAAAACACACGTGTATTGGAATGGATCGTTGTGTCAAAGTTTCAAAGCAATCGGTGAAGAACTTCTCGAGATTACAGTGTGTGTTGCTCCTACATTCAACAGATGGCGTTGTTTAAAAAAAAAAAAACATGATTTTTCCTGTCAAATGTGAGGCATGAGAAACGTAGTAGGTATATAAAAACATTTGCCTATTCGAATGTAACGTTGTGTCAAAATTTCAAAGCAGTCGGTAAAGAGGTTTTGAAGACTTCCCCTCACATGAAAAGCACAGTTTCCCCCCCCCCCAAAAAAAAAACATGTTTTTTCCCCGTCACAGACGTGACACCTATAAAGCATGTATATAAAAACGTGCTCGGATGCGAATGGAATGTGTGAAAATTTCACAGAATTTCAGTGAAAGAACTTTCGGAGATTAGCGATTTTGAACAACTTACCATTTCCATTTTTATTTACAAAGATATATACAGGTGTGGAGCAGTAATATAGTGCAAGGAAGAGAGCTCTGTCTAGAAGACTTAAGAGCCATCAGTGATAGAGGGAAGGGAAATAGTTTTAAAATTTAGGAATACTGGAAGTAGGGCTGTGAAGGTGGTGGTGAAGATGGTGGTGAAGGTGGTGGTGAAGATGGTGGTGAAGATGGTGGTGAAGGTGGTGGTGAAGATGGTGGTAAAGGTGGTGGTGAAGGTGGTGGTGAAGGTGGTAGTGAAGGTGGTGGTGAAGGTGGTGGTAAAGATGGTGGTGAAGATGGTGGTGAAGGTGGTGGTGAAGGTGGTGGTGAAGGTGGTGGTAAAGATGGTGGTGAAGATGGTGGTGAAGGTGGTGGTGAAGGTGGTGGTGAAGATGATGGTGAAGGTGGTGGTGAAGATGATGGTGAAGGTGGTGGTGAAGATGGTGGTGAAGATGCTGGTGAAGGTAGTGGTGAAGATGATGGTGAAGGTGGTGGTGAAGGTGGTGGTGAAGATGGTGGTGAAGATGATGGTGAAGGTGGTGGTGAAGATGGTGGTGAAGATGAAGGTGGTGGTGAAGATGGTGGTGAAGGTGGTGGTGAAGATGGTGGTGAAGATGATGGTGAAGGTGGTGGTGAAGATGGTGGTGAAGGTGGTGGTGAAGATGCAGGTGAAGGTGGTGGTGAAGATGGTGGTGAAGGTGGTGGTGAAGATGGTGGTGAAGGTGGTGGTGAAGGTGGTGGTGAAGATGGTGGTGAAGGTGGTGGTGAAGATGATGGTGAAGGTGATGGTGAAGATGGTGGTGAAGGTGGTGGTGAAGATGGTGGTGAAGATGGTGGTGAAGGTGGTGGTGAAGATGATGGTGAAGGTGGTGGTGAAGATGGTGGTGAAGATGAAGGTGGTGGTGAAGATGGTGGTGAAGGTGGTGGTGAAGGTGGTGGTGAAGATGGTGGTGAAGATGATGGTGAAGGTGGTGGTGAAGATGGTGGTGAAGGTGGTGGTGAAGATGGTGGTGAAGATGCAGGTGAAGGTGGTGGTGAAGATGGTGGTGAAGGTGGTGGTGAAGGTGGTGGTGAAGGTGGTGGTGAAGGTGGTGGTGAAGATGCAGGTGAAGGTGGTGGTGAAGATGGTGGTGAAGGTGGTGGTGAAGATGGTGGTGAAGATGCAGGTGAAGGTGGGTGGTGAAGGTGGTGGTGAAGGTGGTGGTGAAGGTGGTGGTGAAGGTGGTGGTGAAGATGGTGGTGAAGATGCAGGTGAAGGTGGTGGTGAAGATGGTGGTGAAGGTGGTGGTGAAGATGGTGGTGAAGATGATGGTGAAGGTGGTGCTGAAGATGGTGGTGAAGGTGGTGGTGAAGGTGGTGGTGAAGATGATGGTGAAGGTGATGGTGAAGATGGTGGTGAAGATGGTGGTGAAGGTGGTGGTGAAGGTGGTGAAGGTGGTGGTGAAGGTGGTGGTGAAGGTGGTGGTGAAGATGGTGGTGAAGGTGGTGGTGAAGATGGTGGGGAGATGGGAATGGTAGGGTGGACGAGGGGACGGTGAAGTGGGGAATGGTTGGGAGGCCGAGGAGACGGGTGAGGGGGGGAGGGAATGGTAGGAAGGACTGGGAAGATTGCTGTGGCTCAGCAACGCACATGCGTTTCAGAGCCACAGCAACGTGTGGCCGGGTACTGCTAGTATCATCATAAATTGTGATATGGAGCTGCAGTATTTACAATAAACTTCACCGTTTTTTGACTGATTGAGCGATTTATTTGATTGTTTATTAGGGTTTTCAGGTGTGAATGATAAAATCTAAAGAAGGATATAACAGCAAATAACCCCAATGACGGAAGCTGGACATGCCTGCTCCAACTCTGATGTGTTGGACAGTGTGGTAAACAATGTAGATCCACGTGCATGTGTGTATGGATAACCCGTCCTCAGATTAAGTTCATTCCATCCAGCGGCCGATCCCAAAGACGCATTCGTCAATTTTAACATACTGTTCATTCAAAACTGAAACATTCTCAAATATAAATTAACATTGATATATATTAGCACACTGTGCATATTTACGCATTGGTTAGGTTAGATTAGCTGTTTATGTTCTGTTTTCGATTATTTGTATTTGTAGTACGTAGGTGAAGCATTTACAATGTTGTGGTTTTAACTAAAGTCGTCAGCGAAGCACTTGTTCAGGAAGTGTTCGGACGTCAACAGTTGTGAGTCGTGTGTAACAGCTCGTCCGCTAAAAGCCCAAAGTCCATTCCATGCACCCACCAAACCTCCTGTTTATGAATGAAAAACTGTTTACTCACGACTCATAACTGATGGCGTACGAACACTTCCTGAACAAGTGCTTCTCTGACAACTTTTGTTCGAACCACAACATTGTAAATAATTCAACCACGTATTACAAATATAAATAATCGGCAACAGAATTTAAACACCTAATCTAACCTAACCAGTACCTAAATATGCACCATATTCTAATATATAAAATTATTAATTAATATCTAAGAAAATACCTGTTTTGAATTAACAGTGTTAACATTGTTGAATGCATCTTTGGGGTCGACAGCTGGATGAAATGGAGTTGGTCTGAGGACGGATAGTGCGTAAACCTTTTTTCATTCATAAACCGGGAGTTTGATGGGTGCATAGAATGGACCTTTGTTTTATGAGGACAGGCTGCAGCACAAGGTTTAGTCACAGGAGTCAGTGTAACGACTCCTGTGACTCAGTACCATTGTTTACAACTCGAGTGACTCAGTGTGGCATGATTCATTATCGTGCAAGTGATTGCCAGGGAAAAAGTGACGTATCATTGGTGGAAGGACTTTGGTTAAGATCTACAATAGAGCTGTGTGATGCACTAAACATTGTGAACACGTGTGGGTTTACAATATCGGGGGTTGATATGTATGATACCCCCGCCTGGAGGCAGTGAGTGACCATATGTGATTCTATCAGTGCATTTGTACCCAGGACATACTTACCTAGTTGTACTCACCTAGTTGTGCTTGTAGGAGTTGATCTTTGGTCCCGCCTTTCAACTGTCAATCAACAGGTGTACAGATTCCTGAGCCTACTGGGCTCTATCATACCTGTATTTGAAACTGTGTATGGAGTAAGACTCCACCACATCACTTCCTAATGCATTCTATTTATTATGGAATTCCACGTGCTTCTCCGTGCGTGCGTGTGCCAGCTTGAGGTCGGTAGAGCTGAAAAGGTCTTGGCTGTGTGATAGACTGTGCTCCCTCACTCTGAATCCTATGAGTTTCTTAGCTGTGAAGAAGTTTGGGGTAACACCAGTGTGCTAATTCGTCGTGAGTGTCAGCTCGATGTTGGTAGCTCTTCAACTTGTCTGTGTTCTCACAGACACAGACCACTGACATGTGGTATAGGTTCTCACCTATACTTTCGCTGTGGATGAAATACGTTATGGAAATACGTCGTGAACGATGTACAAGGCTCAATAACATCTATATCACCACCTGATAAGCCTCGGGCAGCATTTGCCTGAGGCAAACCGTCGGGCTGTATATATGTGTGTTCATGGAGAAGTTGTGGGAGGGGGTGGAAATATGCCCCGCTCCTGTGCCAGGTAAATTTCGGTCTCACCATAACCCGTGCTACTTGGAACTTGTTCCCAGTAGCTGAATCTATAACAAAAGGAGTTGGCTCTCACCCTACACCTGCTTCATGCAACACACTCCCTCACCGACCCAGTGCCTCACCGCCCCAGTGCCACTCCCTCAAAGCCCCAGTGCCACACTCCCTCACGGACCCAGTGCCACACTCCCTCACCGCCCCAGTGCCACACTCCCTCACCGCCCCAGTGCCACACTCCCTCACCGCCCCAATGCCAAACTCCCTCACTGCCCCAGTGTCACACTACCTCACCGCCCCAGTGCCAAACTCCCTCACCTTTGCAGTGCCACACTCCCTCAACGCCCCAGTGCCCAACTCCCTCACCGCCCCAGTGCCACACTCCCTCACCACCCCAGTGTCACACCCTCACCTCCCCAGTGCCACACTCCCTCACCTCCCCAGTGCCTCACCGCCTCAGTGCCACACTCCCTCACCGCCCCAGTGTCACACTCCCTCACCGCCCCAGTGCCACACTCCCTCACCGCCCCAGTGTCACACACTCTCTCACCGACACAGTGTCACACACTCTCTCACCGACCCAGTGACAATCCCTCACAGACCCAGTGCCAATCCCTCACCGCCCCAGTGCAACACTCCCTCACCGCCCCAGTGCCACACTCCCTCACCACCCCAGTGCCACACTCCCTCACCGCCCCAGTGCTACACCTCCTCACCGCCCCAGTGCCACACTCCCTCACCGCCCCAGTGCCACACTCCCTCACCGCCCCAGTGCCACACTCCCTCACCGCCCCAGTGTCACACACTCTCACCGACCCAGTGACAATCCCTCAACGACCCAGTGCCAATCCCTCACCGCCCCAGTGCAACACTCCCTCACCGCCCCAGTGCTACACTTCTTCTCCGCCCCAGTGCCACACTCCCTCACCGCCCCAGTGCCACACTCCCTCACGGTCCCAGTGCCACACTCCCTCACCGCCCCCAGTGCTACACTCCCTCACGGCCCCAGTGTCACACTCCCTCACCGCCCCAGTGCCACACTCCCTCACGGCCCCAGTGCCACACTCCCTCACCGCCCCAGTGCCACACTCCCTCACGGCCCCAGTGCCACACTCCCTCACCGCCCCAGTGCCACACTCCCTCACCGCCCCAGTGTCACACACTCTCTCACCGACCCAGTGACAATCCCTCACCGACCCAGTGCCAATCCCTCACCGCCCCAGTGCAACGCTCCCTCACCGCCCTAGTGCCACGCTCCCTCACCGCCCCAGTGCCACAATCCCTCACCGCCCCAGTGCTACACTTCCTCACCACCCCAGTGCCACACTCCTTCACCGCCCCAGTGCTACACTTCCTCACCGCCCTAGTGCCACTCCCCTCACAGCCCCAGTGCCACACTCCCTCACCGCCCCAGTGCTACACTTCCTCACCACCCCAGTGCCACAGTCCCTCACCGCCCCTGTGCCATACTCCCTCACCACCCCAGTGCCACACTCCTTCATCACCCCAGTGCTACACTCCCTCACCGCCCCAGTGCAACACTCCCCTCACCATCCCAGTGCCACACTCCCTCACCGCCCTAGTGCCACACTCCCTCACTGCCCCAGTGCCACACTCCGTCACTGCCACAGAGCCACACTCCCTAATCGGCCCAGTGCCACACTCCCTCACTGCCACAGAGCCACACTCCCTCACCGCCCCAGTGACAAACTAGTTCTCCGCCTCAGTGTCACACTCCCTCACATCAACAGTGCCACACTCCCTCATCGCCCAAGTGCCACACTCCCTCACCGCCCCAGTGACAAAATCCCTCACCGCCCCAGTGCCATACTCCCTCACCGCCCCAGTGCCACACTCCCTCACATCAACAGTGCCACACTCCCTCACCGTCCCAGTGCAACACTCCCTCACCTCTCCAGTGCCAATCCCTCACAGCCCCAGTGCCACACTCCCTCACCGCCCCAGTGGCACACACTCTCTCACCGACCAAGTGACAAGCCCTCACCGATCCAGTGCCACACTCCCTTACCGCCCCAGTGCCACACTCCCCCACCGCCCCAGTGCCACACTCCCTCACCGCCCCAGTGCCACACTCCCTTACGGCCCCAGTGCTACACCTCCTCACCGCCCTAGTGCCACTCCCCTCACAGCCCCAGTGCCACTGCCTCACCGCCCCAGTGCCAAAATCCCTCACCGCTCCAGGGCCACACTCCCTCACCGCCCCAGTGCCACACTCCCTCACCACCCCAGTACCACACTCCCTCACCGCCCCAGTGCCACTGCCTCACCGCCCCAGTGCCACACTCCCTCACCACCTCAGTGTCACACTCCCTCACCACCCCAGTGCCACACTCCATCACCACCCCAATGCCACACTCCCTCACCGCCCCAGTATCACACTCCCTCACCGCCCCAGTGCCACTCTCCCTCACCGCCTCAGTGTCACACACTCTCTCACCGCCCTAGCAGCAGCTTTTGATACAGCAAACAGAGAAATCATACTGGAACAGCTTGCCGAGCTGGGAATACAAGGAAAATTACTGAAATGGATAAAGGGCTATTTGTCTAATCGAACAGCATATGTTTTGTTTAATGGTGCTAAAAGCACAGAGAGCAAACACTTTGAACTGGGAACTCCACAAGGAGGGGTCCTCAGTCCCTTGTTGTTCAACGTTCTGATGCATAAACTTATTAAAGATCTTCCAACTAATAATGAAGACACTGTCATTTGTTATGGTGATGATATATGTTTACAGGCTGCCACCGAGCCTAGAATGCAAGTTCTGCTCGACGCTTTTGCTACTAGAGCTGAGGAATGTGGCCTCCTTATCTCTGTACAGAAAACTCGTGCCCTCATTCCATGTGGTATTCCACCACCCAATTATCATATAGATGTTCGAGCACTTGAGAACTGCGAGTCTTACAGATACCTTGGTGTCCCCATTAACGACCCTGGGTACCTTTCTTCTCTCAAGAGGAGACTTTGGGAGAGATTAAAGCCCTTGCGGGTCCTTGTTGGTGTCAATCATGGGCTTAACGTGAGACTTGCTCGAATGTTTTATGTATCATTTATACGCTCTGTGATTGACTACACTGCTCTACATCTCACACTGTATACTGACAAAGAGCTGAAATCTCTTGAAACCTTGCAAAATGAAGCTATGCGTCTCATCCTTGGGGCTCCAAAGTCCACGAGAATAGTTAACATGAGAGCAGAGTTAAAATTACCTACCATAAGTGAGAATCTTGTCTATTAGCACAGTTTTCGGCGCGAAGGCATTGAGTAGATCTAGACAACACATGAAGTTTCAAGCTAAACTTTCTAATATGCTACACTCACCTGAGGTCTATAGAAGAAGAACGAAATCTGATTATGTATATTGGTTCTACAAGGTAGCCAACTCCATCAAAATATTAAATATGTACCCAACTCGACTAATGATTAATCAGCCAATTACTCCATGGGATAACTGGGATCTATCAGTTGATTTTGTAAATGCGCCCAAGAAAGATAGTGTGCACACTACATTTTTAAAACAGTTAACACTGAAAAGCATCACTGAAAGTACTCAGAGTATGGGTAACGATGTTTATCAGTGCTATACCGACGGCTCTGTAGAAGAAGGTGGACGATGTACCGGATGTGCATGTAACATATTTGAACAATCTTCTCTCGTACATACAGCAATGAAGCGCGTCAATGACTGGGCAAGTACAACTCAAACCGAACTTGCAGGCATATACCTTGCCACTGAATTTTTAAAAGACAAAGGCAGTGGACTTATATACTGTGACTCGCAGAGTGCACTCCTGGCACTGAACGCACATAGTAGTGACACCCAGAAAATAGTCAGTGATATTCGAATGAATGTTTTAGCTGCCAAACAAAACAGATTTGAGATTAAATTCCTATGGTTACCATCACATGTTGGCATCTCAAGGCATGACACTGTTGATATGCTTGCTAAGTCAGCCTGCAGAAAACCAGTGGTAGAAGAAAATGTATATATGCTGGTTAGCATTGTAAATGTGTGGCCACGTCTGTGGTAGAAAATAATAAAAAAAAAAAAAAAAAAAAACTCTCTCACCGACCCAGTGTCACATATGGGTGTTTCATTAGCAGTGACAAAGGGAATACTTAAACAAATATCTAATGAAAATCTCACCGACCTAACAAATTCTCAAAGACCTGAAAGTTGTAGCATTAAATATTATGATAGATATCGTGAGGAGACATTCACATATGGGACTAATAGAACAAGAACCCGGCAATGTGATGTTATAGTGGCCAGAATACGCCTGGGATATAGACGTATCTGGCAGCTTTCTCAAAACCCAAATGTCGAGTACACAATGTGTCAACTTTGTGAAAGAGAAAACATGCACTCTCTTGAACATTATATTGTAGAGTGTCCAATACTGACTGACTTTCGCCCTCCTGGGCTAAGGTATGCTGAACTCTGTAGTTAATATATGAGTACTGGAACACTTGATGATATATTGGACTTGTATCCAAAATTGACCTTGTAATGTATCAATCATACAATGTATGTATGTGATGTAACTATATAACCTGAGCTTGTAAAAGCACCTTCATCACCTTCAGTGATTAAGTGCTTAATTGCACACTAGTTTCTTTATCAGCTACCTCACCCTGTCAGGGTAAATGAGACAAATGCATGTGTGTGTGTATATATGTATGTGTGTGTATGTATATGTATGAGTATAAAGCATATATGGAAGCAGATCAGAATTACATTTCACCTTTGTGAATGTACATTAATGACACTATGTAAAAGACACATCTAATACTTTATGTAGGGCATACGTAAATCTGTGTATCTATGTATTTACGTATGTAGGTTAGCTTAGCATTTTAAAAGCACCGAATCACCTTCTGTGGTTGAGGGTTCAATAAACCCTTGAACTGTATGTTTAACACTTCTCTAACCCTGTCCATGGAGGACAGAAGAAAATGTATATATGCTGGTTAGCATTGTAAATGTGTGGCAACGTCTGTGGTAAAAAAAAAAAAAAAAAAAAAAAAAAAAAAAAAAAAAAAAAAAAAAAAAAAAAAAAAAAAAAAAAAAAAAAAAAAAAAAAAATAACTCTCCCACCGACCCAGTGACAATCCCTCACCGCCCCAGTGCAACACTCCCTCACCGCCCCAGTGCCACAATCCCTCACTGCCCCAGTGCCACACTCCCTCACCGCCCCAGTGCCACACTCCCTCACCGCCCCAGTGCAACACTCCCTCACCGCCCCAGTGCCACACTCCTTTACCGCCCCAGTGCCACACTCCCTCACCGCCCCAGTGCCTAAATCCCCCACCACCCCAGTGTCACTCCCACACCACCCCAGTGCCTCTTTTTCTCACCACCCCAGTACCACACTCCCTCTCCACCCCAGTGCCAAACTCCCTCACCGCATCAGTGCCACACTCCCTCACCACCCCAGTGCCACACTCCCTCATCGCCCCAGTGCCACACTCCCTCACCGCCCCAGTGCCACACTCCCTCACCACCCCAGTGCCACACTCCCTTACCGCCTCAGTGCCACACTCCCTCACCACCCCAGTGCCACACACTCCATCACTGCCCCATTGTCACATAATCTCACTGCCCTAGTGCCACACTCCCTAACCGCCCAATTGCCAAAATCCTTCAAGGCAACAGTGCCACTCCCTCTCAGCCCCAGTGCCACACTCCCTCACCGCCCCAGAGCCAAACTCCCTCACCCCCCAGTGCAACACTTCCTCACCGCCCCAGTGCCACACTCCCTCACCGCCCCAGTGCCACACTCCCTCACCACCCCAGTGCCACACTCCCTCACCGCCCCAGTGCCACAATCCCTCACTGCCCCAGTTCCACACTCCCTCACCGCCCCAGTGCCACACTCCCTCACCGCCCTAGTGCTACACTCCCACACCGCCCCAGTGCCACACTCCCTCACCGCCCCTGTACCACCTTCCTTCACTGCCCCATTGCCAAACTCCCTATACGCCCAAGTGCCACACTCCCTCACCACCCCAGTGCCACTCCCTCACCGCCCCAGTGCCACGCAATTACCGCAACAATGCCACACTACCCCACCGACCCAGAGACAAACAAGCTCTCCGCCTCAGTGCCATACTCCCTCCCCGCCCCAGTGCCAAAATCCCTCTCCACAACACTGCCAGATTCCTTGACCGCCCTAGTGCCAAACTCCATCACCTCCCCAGTGCCACTCCCTCACGGCCCCAGTGCCTTTCTCCCTCACCGCCCCAGTGCCACACTCCCTCACCGCCCCAGTGCCACACACTCTCACCGCCCCAGTGCCACATTCCCTCACCGCCCCAGTGCCACACTCCCTCATCGCCCCAGTGCCACACTCCCTCACCGCCCCAGTGTCACACTCCCTCATCCCCCAGTGCCACACTTCCTCACCGCCCCAGTGTCACACTCCCTCACCGCACCAGTGCAACACTCCCTCACCGCCCCAGTGCCACACTCCCTCACCGCCACAGTGCCACACTCCCTCACCGCCCCAGTGCCACACTTCCTCTCCGCCCCAGTGCCACGCTCTCTCACCGACCCAGTGATAATCCCTCACCGACCCAGTGCCACACTCCCTTACCGCCCCAGAGCCACACTACCTCATCGCCCCAGTGCCACTCCCTCACCGTCCCAGTGCCTCACTCCCTCACCACCCCAGTGGCAAAATCCATCACTGCCCCAGCGCCACACTCCCTCACCGCCCCAATGTCACACTCCTTCACCGCTCCAGTGTCACACTCCCCTCACTGCCCAAGTGCCACACTCCCTCAGCGCCCCAGTGCCACACTCCCTCACCACCCCAGTAGCAAAAT
This sequence comes from Procambarus clarkii, assembly GCF_040958095.1. Lineage (NCBI taxonomy): Eukaryota > Metazoa > Arthropoda > Malacostraca > Decapoda > Cambaridae > Procambarus > Procambarus clarkii. The sequence continues at coordinate 816,691 of NW_027189130.1, forward strand.
CCCTCACTAGCCCAGTGCTACACTCCCTCACCGCTCCAATGTCACACTCCTTCACCGCTCCAGTGCCACACTCCCTCACTGCCCAAGTGCCACACTCCCACTCCGCCCCAGCGCCAAAATCCCTCACCGCAACAGTGCCACACTCCTTCACCGTCCCAGTGCCACACTCCCTCACCTCTCCAGTGTCAATCCCTCACAGCCCCAGTGCCACACTACCTCACAGACCCAGTGCCACTCCCTCACCACCCAAGTGCCAAAATCCCTCACTGCCCCAGAGCCACTCCCTCACCACCCCAGTGCCACACTCCCTCACCGCCCATGTGAAAAGATCCCTCACCGCCCCAGTGACACGATCCCTCACCGCCCCAGTGACAAACTAGCTCTCCGCCTCAGTGCCACACTCCCTCACCCCCCAGTGCCACACTCCCTCACCGCCACAGTGCCATTCCTCCTCACAGCCCCATAGCCAAAATCCCTCACCCCCCAGTGCAACACTTCCTCACCGCCCCAGTGCCACACTCCCTCATCGCCCCAGTGCCACACTCCCTCATCGCCCCAGTGCCACACTTCCTCACCGCCTTAGTGCCACACTCCCTCACCGCCCCAGTGCCACACTCCCTCATCGCTCCAGTGCCACACTCCCTCACCACCCCAGTGCCACACTCCCTCACCGCCCCATTGTCACACTCTCTCACCGCCCCAGTGCCACACTCCCTCACCACCCCAGTGCCACACTCCCTCACCGCCCCAGTGCCACACTCCCTCACCGCCCCATTGTCACACTCTCTCACTGCCCCAGTGCCACACTCCCTCACCGCCCCATTGTCACACTCTCTCACCGCCCAGTGCCACACTCCCTCATCGCCCCAGTGCCACTCCCTCTCAGCCCCAGTGCCACACTCCCTCACCACCCCAGTGCCACACTCCCTCACCGCCCCATTGTCACACTCTCTCACCGCCCCAGTGCCACACACCCTCACCGCCCCAGTGCCACTCCCTCACCGCCCCAGTGCCAAACTCCCTCACCCCCCAGTGCCACACTCCCTCACCGCCCCAGTGCCACACTCCCTCACCGCCCCAAAGCCAAACTCCCTCACCCCACCAGTGCAACACTTCCTCACCTCCCCAGTGCCACACTCGCTCAAAGCCCCAGTGCCACACTCCCTCACCGCCCCAGTGCCACACTCCCTCACCGCCCCAGTGCCACACTACCTCACTGCCCCAGTTCCACACTCCCTCACCGCCCCAGTGCCACACTCCTTCACCGCCCTAGTGCCACACTCCCTCACCGCCCCAGTGCCACACTCCCTCACCGCCCCAGTGCCACACACTCTCACCGCACCAGTGCCACACTTCCTCACCGCCCGAGTGCCACACTCCGTCACCACACCAGTACAAGAATCCCTCACTGCCCGAGTGCCACACTCCCTCACCGCCCTAGTGCCACACTCCCTCACCGGCCCAGTGCCACACTTCCTCACCGCCCCAGTGCCACATTCTCTCAGCGACCCAGTGACAATCCCTCACCAACCCAGTGCCACACTCCCTTACCGCCCCAGTGCCACACTACACCACTGCCCCAGTGCCACTCCCTCACCGCCCAAGTGCCACACTCCCTCACCACCCCAGTGGCAAAATCCCTCACTGCCCCAGTGCCAAACTCCCTCACCGCCCCAATGTCACACTCCTTCACCGCTCCAGTGCCACACTCCCTCACTGAACAAGTGCCACAATCCCTCAACGCCCCAGTGTCACACTCCCTCACCACCCCAGTGGCAAAATCGCTCCCTGGCCCAGTGCCACACTCCCTCACCGCTCCAATGTCACACTCCTTCACCGCTCCAGTGCCACACTCCCTCACTGCCCAAGTGCAACACTCCCACTCCGCCCCAGCGCCAAAATCCCTCACCGCAACAGTACCACACTCCTTCACCGTCCCAGTGCCACACTCCCTCACCTCTCCAGTGTCAATCCCTCACAGCCCCAGTGTCACACTACCTCACAGCCCCAGTGCCACTCCCTCACCACCCAAGTGCCAAAATCCCTCACTGCCCAGGTGAAAAAATCCCTCACCGCCCCAGTGACACAATCCCTCACCGCCCCAGTGACAAACTAGCTCTCCGCCTCAGTGCCACACTCCCTCACCGCCCCAGTGCCACACTCCCTCACCGCCCCAGTGCCATTCTCCCTCACAGCCCCATAGCCAAAATCCCTCACTCCCCAGTGCAACACTTACTCACCTCCCCAGTGCGACACTCCCTCACCGCCTCAGTGCCACACTCCCTCACCGCCCCAGTGCCACACTCCCTCATCGCCCCAGTGCCACACACCCTAACCACCGCAGTGCCACACACTCCATCACTGCCCCATTGTCATATTCTCTCACTGCCCTAGTGCCACACTCCCTAACCGCCCCATTGCCAAAATCCTTCAAGGCAACAGTGCCACTCCCTCTCAGCCCCAGTGCCACACTCCCTCAGCGCCCCAGAGCTAAACTCCCTCACCCCCCAGTGCAACACTTCCTCACCGCCCCAGTGCCAACCTCCCTCACCGCCCCAGTGCCACACTACCTCACTGCCCCAGTTCCACACTCCCTCACCGCCCCAGTGCCACATTCCCTCACCGCCTTTGTGCCACACTCCCACACCGCCCGAGTGCCACACTCCCTCACGGCCCCTGTACCACCTTCCTTCACTGCCCCAGTGCCACACTCCCTATACGCCCAAGTGCCACACTCCCTCACCACCGCAGTGCCACTCCCTCACCGCCCCAGTGCCACGCAATTTCCGCAACAATGCCACACTACCCCACCGACCCAGAGACAAACAAGCTCTCCGCCTCAGTGCCATACTCCCTCCCCGCCCCAGTGCCAAACTACATCACCTCCACAGTGCCATTCCCACACAGCCCTAGTGCCTTTCTCCCTCACCGCCCCAGTGCCACGCTCCCTCACCGCCTCAGTGCCACACTCCCGAACCGCCCCAGTGCCACACTCCCTGACCCCCCCCCAGTGCAACACTCCCTCACTGCCCCAGTGCCACTCCCTCACCAACCCAGTGCCACACTCCCTGACCCCCCCACAGGGCAACACTCCCTCACTGCCCCAGTGCCACTCCCTCACCAACCCAGTGCCAAACTACATCACCGCTCCAGTGCTACTCCCTCACGACCCAAGTGCCAAAATTCCTTCACCTCCCCAGTGCCACACTCCCTATACGGCCTAGAGCATCACTCTCTCACCGCCCCAGTGCCACTCCCTCACCACCCAAGTGCCAAAATCCCTCAACGCACCAGTGCCACACTCCATCACTGCTCCAGTGCCGCACTCCCTCACCGCCCCAGTGCCGCACTCCCTCACCGCCCCAGTGCCACACTCCCTCACCGCCCCAGTGCCACACTCCATCACCGCCCCAGTGCCACTCCCTCACCGCCCCAGTGCAACACTCCCTCACCGCCCCAGTGCCATAATCCCTCACCGCCCCTGCCTCACACTCCTTCACCGCCCCAGTGCCACACTCCCTCACCGCCCCAGTGCCACACTCCCTCACCACCCCAGTGCCACTCTCCCTCACCGCCCCCAATGCCACACTCCCTCACCACCCCAGTCTCAAACTCTCTCACCACCCCAGTGCCATACTCCCTCACCGCCCCAGTGCCATACTCCCTCACCGCCCCAGTGCTACACTCCCTCACCACCCCAGTGCTACACTCCTTCACCACCCCAGTGCCACAATCCCTCACAACCCCAGTGCCACACTCCCTCACCGCCCCAGTCCCACTCCCTCACTGCCCCAGTGCCACACTCCCTCACCGCCACAGTGCCACACTCCCTCACCGCCCCAGTGCCACACTCCCTCACCACCCCAGTGCCACACTCTTTCATCGCCCCAGTGCCACACTCCCTCACTGCCCCAGTGCCACAAACCCTTGCAACCCTGGTGCCACACTCCCTCACCGCCCCAGTGCCACTCCCTCACTTCCCCAGTGTAACTCCCTCACCGCCCCAGTGCCACTCCCTCACTGCCCCAGTGCCATACTCCCTCACCTCCAAAGTGCTACACTCTCTCACCGCCCCAGTGCTACACTCCCTCACCGCCTCAGTGCCACACTCCCACACCGCCCAAGTGCCAACCTCAAAAACCACCCCAGTGCCACACTCCCTCTCCGCCCCAGTGCCAAACTCCTTCACCGCTCCAATGTCACTCTCCCTCACTGCCCCAGTGCCACTCCCTCACTGCCCCAGTGTCACACTCCCTCACCGCCCCAGTGCCACAGTTCCTCACCGCCCTAGTGCCACACTCCCCCACCGCCCCAGTGCCACACTCCCTCACCGCCCCAATGCCACACTCCTTTACCACCCCAGTCCCAAACTTTCTCACCAACCCAGTGCCATACTCCCTCACCGCCCCAGTGCCACACTCCCTCACCGCCCCAGTGCCACACTCCTTCATGGCTCCAGTGCCACACTCCCTCACCACCCAAGTGCCACACTCCCTCACCGCCCTAGTGCCACACTCCCTCACTCCCCCAGTGCCACAAACCCTCACAACCCTAGTGCCACACTCCCTCACCGCCCCAGTGCCACTCCCTCACTGCCCCAGTGTAACTCCCTCACCGCCCAAGTGCCACTCCCTCACTGCCCCAGTGCTACACTCCCTCTCCGCACCAGTGCCACACTCCCTCACCGTCCCAGTGCCACACTCCCTCACCGCCCCAGTGCTACACTCCCTCTCCGCTCTCGTGCAACACTTTCTCACCACCCCAGTGCCACACTCTCTCTCCGCCCAAGTGCTACACTCCCTCACCACCCCAGTGCCCAATCCCTCACAATCCCAGTGCCACAATCGCTCACAACCCCAGTGCCACACTCCCTCACCGCCCCATTGCCACTCCCTCACTGCCCCAGTGCCACACTCCCTCACCGCCCCAGTGCCACACTCCCTCACCACCCCAGTGCCACACTCCCTCACCACCCCAGTGCCACACTCCCTCACCGCCCCCAATGCCACACTCCCTCACCACCCCAGTCCCAAACTCTCTCAACACCCCAGTGCCATACTCCCTAACCGCCCCAGTGCCACACTCCCTCACTGCCCCAGTGCTACACTCCCTCACCACCCCAGTGCTACACTCCTTCACCACCCCAGTGCCACAATCCCTCACAACCCCAGTGCCACACTCCCTCACTGCCCCAGTGCCACAAACCCTCACAACCGTAGTGCCACACTCCCTCACCGCCCGAGTGCCACTCCCTCACTGCCCCAGTGTAACTCCCTCACCGCCCAAGTGCCACTCCCTCACTGCCACAGTGCCACACTCCCTTACCGCCCCAGTGCTACACTCCCTCACCGCCCCAGTGCTACACTCCCTCACCGCACCAGTGCCACACTCCCTCACCGTCCCAGTGCCACCCTCAAAAACCGAACAAGTGCCACACTCTCTCACCGCTTTAGTGCCACACTCCCTCACCGCCCCAGTGCTACACTCCCTCTTCGCTCTCGTGCAACACTTTCTCACCACCCCAGTGCCACACTCCCTCTCCGCCCAAGTGCTACACTCCTTCACCACCCCAGTGCCCAATCCCTCACAATCCCAGTGCCACAATCGCTCACAACCCCAGTGCCACACTCCCTCACCGCCCCAGTGCCACTCCCTCACTGCCCCAGTGCCACACTCCCTCACCGCCCCAGTGCCACACTCCTTCACCGCCCCAGTGCTTCACTCCCTCACCACCCCAGTGCCACACTCCCTCACCACCCCAGTGCCACACTCCCTCACCACCCCAGTGCCACACTCCTTCACCGCCCGCAATGCCATACTCCCTCACCACCCCAGTCCCAAACTCTCTCACCTCCCCAGTGCCATACTCCCTAACCGCCCCAGTGCCACACTCCCTCACTGCCCCAGTGCTACACTCCCTCACCACCCCAGTGCTACACTCCTTCACCACGCCAGTGCCACAATCCCTCACAACCCCAGTGCCACAATCCCTCACAACCCCAGTGCCACACTCCCTCACTGCCCCAGTGCCACTCCCTCACTGCCCCAGTACCACACTCCCTCACCGCCCCAGTGCCACACTCCCTCACCGCCCCAGTACCACACTCCTTCATGGCCCCAGTGCCACACTCCCTCACCACCCCAGTGCCACACTCCCTTACCGCCCTAGTGCCACACTCCCTCACTGCCCCAGTGCCACAAACTTTCACAACCCTAGTGCCACACTCCCTCACCGCCCCAGTGCCATTACCTCACTGCCCCAGTGTAACTCCCTCACCGCCCAATTGCCACTCCCTCACTGCCCCAGTGCCACACTCCCTCACCGCCCCAGTGCTACACTTCCTCACCGCCCCAGTGCTACACTCCCTCACCGCCCCAGTGCTACACTCCCTCACCGCTCCAGTGCCACCCTCAAAAACCGAACCAGTGCCACAATCCCTCACCGCTTTAGTGCCACACTCCCTCACCGCTTCAGTGCCACACTCCCTCACCGCCCCAGTGCCACAGTCCCTCTCTGCTCTCGTGCCACACTCCCTCATTACCCCAGTGCCACACTCCCTCTCCGCGCCAGTGCCAAACTCCCTCGCCGTTCCAATGTCACTCTCCCTCATCGCCCCAGTGCCACTCCCTCACTGCCCCAGTGTCACACTCCTTCACTGCCCCAGTGCCACACTCCTTCACTGCCCCAGTGCTACACTCCTTCACCGCCCCAGTGCAACACTCCCTCACCGCCCCAGTGCCATAATCCCTCACCGCTCCAGTGCCACACTCCCTCTCCGCCCCAGTCCCACACTCCTTCACCGCCCCCGTGCCACACTCCCTCACCGCCCCAGTGCCACACTCCCTCACCACCCCAGTGTCACACTCCCTCACCACCCCAGTGCCACACTCCCTCACCGCCCCCAGTGCCACACTCCCTCACCACCCCAGTCCCAAACTCTCTCACCGCCCAAGTGCCATACTCCCTCACCGCCCCAGTGCCACACTCCCTCACCGCCCCAGTGCTACACTCCCTCACCACCCCAGTGCTACACTCCCTCACCACCCCAGTGCCACAATCCCTCACAACCCCAGTGCCACACTCCCTCACCGCCCCAATGCCACTCCCTCACTGCCCCATTGCCACACTCCCTCACCGCCCCAGTGCCACACTCCCTCACCGCCCTAGTGCCACACTCCTTCATGGCCCCAGTGCCACACTCCCTCACCACCCTAGAGAAATAATCCCTCAACGCCCCAGTGTCACTTCCTCTCCGCCCCAGTGTCACACTACATCACTGTCCCAGTGTCACACTCCTTCACTGCACCAGTGCCACACTCCATCACCGGCCCAGTGCCACTCCCTCACCGCCCTAGTGCCACACTCCCTCACCCCCTAGTGCAACACTACATCACCGCCCCAGTGACACACTCCCTCACGTCCCCAGTGCCACACTCCCTCACCGCCCCAGTGTCACTCCCTCTCCGCCCTAGTGCCACACTCCCTCACCGCCCCAGTGGCACACTCCCTCACGCCCTAGTGCCACACTCCCTCACCGCCCCAGTGCCACACTCCCTCACCGCCCCCAGTCCCACACTCCTTCACCGCCCCAGTGCCACACTCCCTCACCGCTCCAGTGCCACACTCCTTCACCGCCCCAGTGCCACACTCCCTCACCGCCCCAGTGCTACACTCCCTCACCACCCTAGTGCCACACTCCCTCACCGCACCAGTGCCACACTCCCTCACCGCCCCAGTGTCACTCCCTCTCCGCCCTAGTGCCACACTCCCTCACCGCCCCAGTGCCACACTCCCTCACAGCCACAGTGCCACACTCCCTCACAGCCCCAGTGTTACACTCCTTCACTGCCCCAGTGCCACACTCCTTCACTGCCCCAGTGCCACACTCCTTCACCGCCCCAGTGCCACACTCCCTCACTGCCCCTGTGTCACACTCCTTCACTGTCCCAGTGCCACACTCCTTCGCCGCCCCAGTGTCACACTCCTTCACAGCCCCAGTGCAGAACTCCCTCACTGCCTCAGTGTCACACTCCTTCACTGCCCCAGTGCCACACTCCTTCACTGCCCCAGTGCCACACTCCTTCACCGCCCCAGTGCAACACTCCCTCACCGCCCCAGTGCCTCACTCCATCACCGCCCCAGTGCAACACTCCCTCACCGATACAGTGCCATAATCCCTCACCGCTCCAGTGCCACACTCCCTCTCCGCCCCAGTCCCACACTCCTTCACCGCCCCCGTGCCACACTCCCTCACCGCCCTAGAGCCACACTCCCTCACTGCCCCAGTGCCACACTCCCTCACCGCCCCAGTGCCACACTCCCTCACCACCCCAGTGCCACACTCCCTCACATCCCCAGTGCCACACTCCCTCACCGCCCCCGTGCCACACTCCCTCACCGCCCCAGTACTAAACTCCCTCCCCGCCCCAGTGCCACTCCCTCACTGCCCCAGTGTAACTCCCTCACCGCCTAAGTGCCACTCCCTCACTGCCCCAGTGCCACACTCCCTCACCGCCCGAGTGCTACAATCCGTCACCGCCCCAGTGCTACACTCCCTCACCGCCCCAGTGCCACACTCCCTCACCGCTCCAGTGCCACCCTCAAAAACCGAACCAGTGCCACAATCCCTCACAGCTTTAGTGCCACACTCCCTCACCGCTTCAGTGCCACACTCCCTCACCGCCCCAGTGCCACACTCCCTCTCCGCTCTCGTTCCACACTCCCTCATTACCCCAGTGCCACACTCCCTCTTCGCCCCAGTGCCAAACTCCCTCACCGTTCCAATGTCACTCTCCCTCACCGCCCCAGTGCCACTCCCTCACTGCCCCAGTGTCACACTCCTTCACCGCCCTAGTGCCACACTCCCTCACCGCCCCAGTGCCACACTCCCTCACCGGCCTAGTGCCACACTCTCTCACCACCCCAGTGCCACACTCCCTCACATCCCCAGTGCCACACTCCCTCACCGCCCCAGTGCCACACTCCCTCACCGCCCCCCAGTCCCACACTCCCTCACCGCCCCAGTGCCACACTCCCTCACCGCCCCAGTGCCACACTCCCTCACCGCCCCAGTGCCACACTCCCTCACTGCCCCAGTGCTACACTCCCTCACCGCCCTAGTGCCACACACCCTCACCGCACCAGTGCCACACTCCCTCACCGCCCCAGTGTCACTCCCTCTCCGCCCTAGTGCCACACTCCCTCACCGCCCCAGTGCCACACTCCCTCACAGCCCCAGTGCCACAATCCCTCACTGCCCCAGTGCCACACTCCTTCACTGCCCCAGTGCCACACTCCTTCACCGCACCAGTGCCACACTCCCTCACTGCCCCTGTGTCACACTCCTTCACTGCCCCAGCGCCACACTCCTTCGCCGCCCCAGTGCCACACTCCTTCGCCGCCCCAGTGTCACACTCCTTCACAGCCCCAGTGCAGAACTCCTCACTGCCCCAGTGTCACACTCCTTCACTGCCCCAGTGCCACACTCCTTCACTGCCCCAGTGCCACACTCCTTCACCGCCACAGTGCAACACTCCCTCACCGCCCCAGTGCCATAATCCCTCACCGCTCCAGTGCCACACTCCCTCTCCGCCCCAGTCCCGCACTCCTTCACCGCCCCCGTGCCACACTCCCTCACCGCAAATTTTTTTCAGTGTCAGAGTAGTTAATAAATGGAATGCACTAGGAAGTGATGTGGTGGAGGCTGACTCCATACACAGTTTCAAATGTAGATATGATAGAGCCCAGTAGGCTCAGGAATCTGTACACCAGTTGATTGACAGTTGAGAGGCGGGACCAAAGAGCCAAAGCTCAACCCCCGCAAGCACAATTAGGTGAGTACAATTAGGTGAGTACACTCCCTCACCGCCCCAGTGCCAGCCCCTCACTGCCCCAGTGCCACACTCCATCACCGCCCCAGTGCCACACTCCCTCACCGCCCCAGTGCCACAATCCTTCATGGCCCCAGTGCCACACTCCCTCACCACCCTAGAGAAATAATCCCTCAACGCCCCAGTGTCACTTCCTCTCCGCCCCAGTGTCACACTCCATCACTGCCCCATTTGCACACTCCCTCACCGCCCTAGTGCCACACTCCCTCACCGCCCCAGTGCCAAACTCCCTCACCGCCCCCAGTCCCACACTCCCTCACCGCCCCAGTGCCACACTCCCTCACCGCCCCAGTGCCACACTCCCTCACCGCCCCAGTGCCACACTCCCTCACCGCCCCAGTGCTACACTCCCTCACCACCCTAGTGCCACACTCCCTCTCCGTACCAGTGCCACACTCCTTCACCGCCCCAGTGTCACTCCCTTTCCGCCCTAGTGCCACACTCCCTCACCGCCCCAGTGCCACACTCCCTCTCCGCCCCAGTGCCACTCCTTCACTGCCCCAGTGCCACACTCACTCACCGCCCGAGTGCTACACTCCCTCACCGCCCCAGTGCTAAACTCCCTCACCGCCCCAGTGCCACACTCCCTCACCGCTCCAGTGCCACCCTCAAAAACCGAACCAGTGCCACAATCCCTCCCCGCTTAAGTACCACACTCCCTCACCGTTCCAATGTCACTCTCCCTCACTGCCCCAGTGCCACTCCCTCACTGCCCCAGTGTCACACTCCCTCACTGCCCAAGTGCCACACTCCCTCACCGCCCTAGTGCCACACTCCCTCACTGCCCCAGTGCCACACTCCCTCACCGCCCCAGTGCCACACTCCCTCACCACCCCAGTGCCACACTCCCTCACATCCCCAGTGCCACACTCCCTCACCGCCCCCGTGCCACACTCCCTCACCGCCCCCAGTCCCACACTCCCTCACCGCCCCAGTGCCACACTCCCTCACCGCCCCAGTGCCACACTCCCTCACCGCCCCAGTGCCACACTCCCTCACCGCCCCAGTGCTACACTCCCTCACCACCCTAGTGCCACACTACCTCACCGCACCAGTGCCACACTCCCTCACAGCCCCAGTGCCACACTCCCTCACAGCCCCAGTATTACACTCCTTCACTGCCCCAGTGCCACACTCCTTCATTGCCCCAGTGCCACACTCCTTCACCGCCCCAGTGCCACACTCCCTCACTGCCCCTGTGTCACACTCCTTCACTGTTGCAGTGCCACACTCCTTCGCCGCCCCAGTGTCACACTCCTTCACAGCCCCAGTGCAGAACTCCCTCACTGCCCCAGTGTCACACTCCTTCACTGCCCCAGTGCAGAACTCCCTCACTGCCCCAGTGTCACACTCCTTCACAGCCCCAGTGCCACACTCCTTCACTGCCCCAGTGCCACACTCCTTCACCGCCCCAGTGCAACACTCCCTCACCGCCCCAGTGCCATAATCCCTCACCGCTCCAGTGCCACACTCCCTCTCCGCTCCAGTCCCACACTCCTTCACCGCCCCCGCGCCACACTCCCTCACCGCCCCAGTGCCACACTCCCTCACCACCCCAGGGCCACACTCCCTCACCACCCCAGTGCCACACTCCCTCACCGCCCCCAGTGCCACACTCCCTCACCACCCCAGTCCCAAACTCTCACACCGCCCAAGTGCCATACTCCCTCACCGCCCCAGTGCCACACTCCCTCACCGCCCCAGTGCTACACTCCCTCACCACCCCAGTGCTACACTCCCTCACCACCCCAGTGCCACAATCCCTCACAACCCCAGTGCCACACTCCCTCACCGCCCCAGTGCCACTCCCTCACTGCCCCATTGCCACACTCCCTCACCGCCCCAGTGCCACACTCCCTCACCGCCCTAGTGCCACACTCCTTCATGGCCCTAGTGCCACACTCCTTCACCACCCTAGAGAAATAATCCCTCAACGCCCCAGTGTCACTTCCTCTCCGCCCCAGTGTCACACTACATTACTGTCCCAGTGTCACACTCCTTCACTGCACCAGTGCCACACTCCATCACCGGCCCAGTGCCACTCCCTCACCGCCCTAGTGCCACACTCCCTCACCCCCTAGTGCAACACTCCATCACCGCCCCAGTGACACACTCCCTCACGTCCCAAGTGCCACACTCCCTCACCGCCCCAGTGTCACTCCCTCTCCGCCCTAGTGCCACACTCCCTCACCGCCCCAGTGCCACACTCCCTCACCGCCCCAGTGCCACACTCCCTCACCGCCCCCAGTCCCACACTCCTTCAGCGCCCCAGTGCCACACTCCCTCACCGCCCCAGTGCCACACTCCCTCACCGCCCCAGTGCCACACTCCCTCACCGCCCCAGTGCTACACTCCCTCACCACCCTAGTGCCACACTCCCTCACCGCACCAGTGCCACACTCCCTCACCGCCCCAGTGTCACTCCCTCTCCGCCCTAGTGCCGCACTCCCTCACCGCCCCAGTGCCACACTCCCTCACAGCCACAGTGCCACACTCCCTCACAGACCCAGTGTTACACTCCTTCACTGCCCCAGTGCCATACTCCTTCACCGCCCCAGTGCCACACTCCCTCACTGCCCCTGTGTCACACTCCTTCACTGCCCCAGTTCCACACTCCTTCGCCGCCCCAGTGTCACACTCCTTCACAGCCCCAGTGCAGAACTCCCTCACTGCCTCAGTGTCACACTCCTTCACTGCCCTAGTGCCACACTCCTTCACCGCCCCAGTGCAACACTCCCTCACCGCCCCAGTGCCTCACTCCATCATTGCCCCAGTGCCACACTCCCTCACCGCCCAAGTGCCACACTCCCTCACCGCCCAAGTGCCACACTCCCTCACCGCCCCAGTGCCACACTCCCTCACCGCCCCAGTGCCACACTCTCTCACCGCCCCAGTGCCACACTCCCTCACCACCCCAGTGCCACACTCCCTCACATCCCCAGTGCCACACTCCCTCACCGCCCCAGTGCCACACTCCCTCACCGCCCCCAGTCCCACACTCCCTCACCGCCCCAGTGCCACACTCCCTCACCGCCCCAGTGCTACACTCCCTCACCGCCCCAGTGCCACACTCCCTCACTGCCCCAGTGCTACAATCCCTCACCGCCCTAGTGCCACACACCCTCACCGCACCAGTGCCACACTCCCTAACCGCCCCAGTGTCACACTCCCTCACCGCCCCAGTGCCACACTCCCTCACCGCCCCAGTGCCACACTCCTTCATGGCCCCAGTGCCACACTCCCTCACCACCCTAGAGAAATAATCCCTCAACGCCCCAGTGTCACTTCCTCTCCGCCCCAGTGTCACACTCCATCACTGCCCCAGTGTCACACTCCTTCACTGCCCCAGTGCCACACTCCATCACCGGCCCAGTGCCACTCCCTCACCGCCCTAGTGCCACACTCCCTCACCCCCTAGTGCAACACTCCATCACCGCCCCAGTGCCACACTCCCTCACTGCCCCAGTGCTACACTCCCTCACCGCCCCAGTGACACACTCCCTCACGTCCCCAGTGCCACACTCCCTCACCGCCCCAGTGGCACACTCCCTCACCGCCCTAGTGCCACACTCCCTCACCGCCCCAGTGCCACACTCCCTCACCGCCCCCAGTCCCACACTCCCTCACCGCCCCAGTGCCACACTCCCTCAACGCCCCAGTGCCACACTCCCTCACCGCCCCAGTGCCACACTCCCTCACCGCCCCAGTGCTACACTCCCTCACCACCCTAGTGCCACACTCCCTCTCCGCACCAGTGCCACACTCCCTCACCGCCCCAGTGTCACTCCCTTTCCGCCCTAGTGCCACACTCCCTCACCGCCCCAGTGCCACACTCCCTCCCCGTCCCAGTGCCACTCCCTCACTGTCCCAGTGCCACACTCCCTCACCGCCCGAGTGCTACACTCCCTCACCGCCCCAGTGCTAAACTCCCTCACCGCCCCAGTGCCACACTCCCTCACCGCTCCAGTGCCACCCTCAAAAACCGAACCAGTGCCACAATCCCTCACCTCTTAAGTGCCACACTCCCTCACCGCTTCAGTGCCACACTCCCTCACCGCCCCAGTGCCACACTCCCTCTCCGCTCTCGTGCCACACTCCCTCATTACCCCAGTGCCACACTCCCTCTTCGCCCCAGTGCCACACTCCCTCTCCGCCCCAGTGCCAAACTCCCTCACCGTTCCAATGTCACTCTCCCTCACCGCCCCAGTGCCACTCCCTCACTGCCCCAGTGTCACACTCTCTCACTGCCCAAGTGCCACACTCACTCACCGCCCTAGTTTCACACTCCCTCACTGCCCCAGTGCCACACTCCCTCACCGCCCCAGTGCCACACTCCCTCACCACCCCAGTGCCACACTCCCTCACATCCCCAGTGCCACACTCCCTCACCGCCCCCGTGCCACACTCCCTCACCGCCTCCAGTCCCACACTCCCTCACCGCCCCAGTGCCACACTCCCTCACCGCCCCAGTGCCACACTCCCTCACCGCCCCAGTGCCACACTCCCTCACCGCCCCAGTGCTACACTCCCTCACCACCCTAGTGCCACACTCCCTCACCGCACCAGTGCCACACTCCCTCACCGCCCCAGTGTCACTCCCTCTCCGCCCTAGTGCCACACTCCCTCACCGCCTCAGTGCCACACTCCCTCACAGCCCCAGTGCCACACTCCCTCACAGCCCCAGTGTTACACTCCTTCACTGCCCCAGTGCCACACTCCTTCACTGCCCCAGTGCCACACTCCTTCACCGCCCCAGTGCCACACTCCCTCACTGCCCCTGTGTCACACTCCTTCACTGTCCCAGTGCCACACTCCTTCGCCGCCCCAGTGTCACTCTCCTTCACAGACCCAGTGCAGAACTCCCTCACTGCCCCAGTGTCACACTCCTTCACTGCCCCAGTGCCACACTCCTTCACCGCCCCAGTCCAACACTCCCTCACCGCATCAGTGCCTCACTCCATCACCGCCCCAGTGCAACACTCCCTCACCGCCCCAGTGCCATAATCCCTCACCGCTCCAGTGCCACACTCCCTCTCCGCCCCAGTCCCACACTCCTTCACCGCCCCCGTGCCACACTCCCTCACCGCCCCAGTGCCACACTACCTCACCACCCCAGTGCCACACTCCCTCACCACCCCAGTGCCACACTCCCTCACCACCCCAGTCCCAAACTCTCTCACCGCCCAAGTGCCATACTCCCTCACCGCCCCAGTGCCACACTCCCTCACCGCCCCAGTGCTACACTCCCTCACCACCCCAGTGCTACACTCCCTCAACACCCCAGTGCCACAATCCCTCACAACCCCAGTGCCACACTCCCTCACCGCCCCAGTACCACTCCCTCACTGCCCCAGTGCCACACTCCCTCACCGCCCCAGTGCCACACTCCCTCATCGCCCCAGTGCCACACTCCTTCATGGCCCCAGTGCCACACTCCCTCACCACCCTAGAGAAATAATCCCTCAACGCTCCAGTGTCACTTCCTCTCCGCCCCAGTGTCACACTCCATCACTGCCCCAGTGTCACACTCCTTCACTGCCCCAGTGCCACACTCCATCACCTTCCCAGTGCCACTCCCTCACCGCCCTAGTGCCACACTCCCTCACCCCCTAGTGCAACACTCCATCACCGCTCCAGTGCCACACTCCCTCACTGCCCCTGTGCTACACTCCCTCACCGCCACAGTGACACAGTACCTCACGTCCCCAGTGCCACACTCCCTCACTGCCCCAGTGTCACTCCCTCTCCGCCCTAGCGCCACACTCCCTCACCGCCCCAGTGGCACACTCCCTCACCGCCCTAGGGCCACACTCCCTCACCGCCCCAGTGTTACACTCTCTCACTGCCCCAGTGCCACACTCCCTCACCGCCCCCGTGTCACTCCCTCTCCGCCGCAGTGCCACACTCCCTCACTACCCCAGTGCCACACTCCCTCACCGCCCCAGTGCCACACTCCTTCACCGCCCCAGTGCCACACTCCTTCACTGCCCCAGTGTCACACTCCTTCGACGCCCCAGTGCCACACTCTCTCACTGCCCCAGTGTCACACTCCTTCACTGCCCCAGTGCCACACTCCTTCACTGGCCCAGTGCCACACTCCTTCACAGCCCCAGTGCAGAACTCCCTCACTGCCCCAGTGTCACACTCCTTCACTGCCCCAGTGCCACACTCCTTCACTGCCCCAGTGCCTCACTCCATCACCGCCCCAGTACAACACTCCCTCACCGCCCCAGTGTCAAAATCCCTCACCGCTCCAGTGCCACACTCCCTCACCGCCCCAGTCCCACACTCCTTCACCGCCCCCGTGCTACACTCCCTCACCGCCCCAGTGCCACACTCCCTCACCACCCCAGTGCCACACTCCCTCACCACCCCAGTGCCACACTCCCTCAACGCCCCCAGAGCCACACTCCCTCACCACCCCAGTCCCAAACTCACTCACCGCCCCAGTGCCATACTCCCTCATCGCCCCAGTGCCACACTCCCTCACCGCCCAAGTGCCACACTCCTTCACCCCCTAGTGTAACACTCCATCACCGCCCCAGTGCCACACTCCCTCACTGCCCCTGTGCTACACTCCCTCACCACCCCAATGCCACACTCCCTCACCGCCCCAGTGCCACACTCCTTCACCGCCCCAGTGTCATTCCCTCTCCGCCCTAGTGCCACACTCCCTCACTGCCCCAGTGCCACACTCCCTCACATCCCCAGTGCCACACTCCCTCACCGCCCCAGTGTCACACTCCTTCACCGCCCCAGTGTCACACTCCCTCACCGCCCCAGTGTCACTCCCTCTCCGCCCTAGTGCCACACTCCCTCACCGCCCCAGTGCCACACTCCCAAACATCCCCAGTGCAACACTCCCTCACAGCCCCAGTGTCACACTCCTTCACTGCCCCTGTGTCACTCCCTCACCGCCCTAGTGCAACACTCCCTCAAAGCCCCAGTGCCATTATCCTTCACCGCCCCAGTGCCACACTCCCTCACTACCCCAGTGCCACACTCCCTCACCGCCCCAGTGCCACACTCCTTCACCGCCCCAGTGCCACACTCCTTCACTGCCCCAGTGTCACACTCCTTCAACGCCCCAGTGCCACACTCCCTCACTGCCCCATTGTCACGCTCCTTCACCGCCCCAGTGCCACACTCCTTCACTGCCCCAGTGCCACACTCCCTCACCGCCCCAGTGCCACACTCCTTCACTGCCCCAGTGTCACACTCCTTCACTGCCCCAGTGCCACACTCCTTCACCGCCCCAGTGCCACACTCCTTCACTGCCCCAGTGTCACACTCCTTCACTGCCCCAGTGCCACACTCCTTCACCGCCCCAGTGCCACACTCCCTCACCGCCCCAGTGCCACACGCCATCACCACCCCAGTGCTATAATCCCTCACCGCTCCAGTTCCACACTCCCTCACCGCCCTTCCCCACACTCCCTCACCGCCCCAGTGCCACACTCCTTCACCACCCCAGTGCTACACTCCCTCACCACCCCAGTGCCACACTCCCTCACCGCCCCAGTGCCACACTCCCTCACCACCCCAGTGCCACACTCCCTCACCGCCCCAGTGCCACACTCCCTCACCACCCTAGTGCCACACTCCCTCACCACCCCAGTGCCACACTCCCTCACCACTCCAGTGCCACCCTCCCTCACCACCCCAGTGCCACACTCCCTCACGGCCCCAGTGTCACACTCCCTCACTGCCCCAGTGCTACACTCCCTCACTGCCCCAGTGCCACACTCCCTCTTCGCCCCAGTGCCACACTCCTTCACAGCCCTAGAGCCATAATCTCTCACTGCCCCAGTGCCACACTCACTCTCCTCCCAGTGCCACACTCCCTCACCGCCCAAGAGCCATAATCCCTCACTGCCCCAGTGCCACACTCCCTCACTGCCCTAGAGCCATAATCCCTCACCGCCCCAGTGCTACACTCCGTCACCGCTCAAGTGCAACACTCACTCTCCGCCCCAGTGCCACACTCCCTCACCGCCCCAGTGCCACACTCTCTCACCGCCCCTGTTCCACACACTCCTTCACTGCCCCAGTACCACACTCCCTCACCGGCTATGTGCCACACACTCCCTCACTGCCCCAGTGTCACACTCACTCACCGCCCCAGTGTCACACTCCTTCACCGCCCAAGTGTCACACCCTCACTATGCCAGTGCCATACTCCCTCACTGCCCCAGTGCCACACTCTTTCACCGCCCCAGTGCCACACTCCCTCACCGCCCCAGTGCCACACTCTATCACCGCCCCAGCGCCACTCCCTCACCGCCCCAGTGCAACACTCCCTCACCGCCCCAGTGCCATAATCCCTCACCGCTCCAGTTCCACACTCCCTCACCGCCCCTGCCCCACACTCCCTCACCGCCCCAGTGCCACACTCCTTCACCACCCCAGTGCCACACTCCCTCACCGCCCCAGTGCCACACTCCCTCACCGCCCCAGTGCCACACTCCCTCACCGCCCCAGTGCCACACTCCTTCATAGCCCCAGTGCCACACTCTCTCAGCGCCCCAGTGCAACACTCTTTCACCGCCCCAGTGCCACACTCCCTCACCGCCCCAGTGCCACACTCTATCACCGCCCCAGCGCCACTCCCTCACTGCCCCAGTGCAACACTCCCTCACCGCCCCAGTGCCATAATCCCTCACCGCTCCAGTTCCACACTCCCTCACCGCCCCTGCCCCACACTCCCTCACCGCCCCAGTGCCACACTCCTTCACCACCCCAGTGCCACACTCCCTCACCGCCCCAGTGCCACACTCCCTCACCGCCCCAGTGCCACACTCCCTCACCGCCCCAGTGCCAAACTCCTTCATAGCC